>NW_005248327.1:0-263 GCF_000412655.1 Myotis brandtii | reverse complement strand
CAAGGACAGTTAGGGACAGAAAATAAGCCAATGTCTCTTTTTTATTTCTTTGCATTTTAATCTTTTGGAAAATGTGCTTTCTTTGTCCTTGTGAGCGTGAACACTAAATCCCATGATCTCAAAGACATTTTTTAACAACAGCAGATCTCACTTAAAATTTACTGTAGAAAAGGATAATGTTTAGAGGTCACCATCTCTAAAAAAAAAGAATAAACTTTGATTCTTAAAATTTGGATCAAAAATACATATCCTATGTAAGACTA
>NW_005248326.1:0-263 GCF_000412655.1 Myotis brandtii | reverse complement strand
CCTGCATTGAGCATCTGCCCTCTGGTCGTCAGTGTGCATCATAGCGACTGGTCAACAGGTCATTTCGGATGTTCTGGTCGTTCTGTGGTAATGGTCGCTTAGGCTTTTATATATATAGATTTCAGAGCAGTCTATATCTTTTCTAGACTTTTTAAGTGTCTTTAAATTTTTTCATTTTAGGTTACAGCTTCAGATCTTTCTCTTTTTAAAAACTGAGGTGATTGACATACAATGTTATATTAGTTTCAGGTGTACAGCATAGT
>NW_005248325.1:0-263 GCF_000412655.1 Myotis brandtii | reverse complement strand
TGGAGCTTCTCATGATCTCTAACAATGGGCTGGTGACACTGTTGTGGTTCCTCCTGCTCCTGGGGTCCTATACTGTCATTCTGGTGATGCTCCGATCTCACTCTGGGGAGGGACGGAAAAAGGCCCTCTCCACCTGCACCTCCCACATCGTGGTGGTGACTCTTCACTTTGTGCCTTGTGTTTACATCTACTGCCGACCCTTCACTACGCTGCCCATGGACACAGCCGTGTCCATCAATAACACGGTCATCACTCCCATGCTG
>NW_005248324.1:0-263 GCF_000412655.1 Myotis brandtii | reverse complement strand
AACCACTGGCAACCACTGGTCTTTATTCTGTCCCCATAGTTTTGCCTTTTCCAGAATGCCATGTGGTTAGAATCATACCGTATGTAGCCTTTTTGGGTGGGCTTCTTTCACTTAGCGAGATGCATGTATGTTTCCTCTATGCCTGTCACCACTGAATAGCTCATTTCTTTTTAGCGCTGAATAATGTTCCATTGTCTGCATGTACCACAGTTTATTCACCCACTTGCCTATGGAGGAACATCTTGGTTGCTTCCAAGTTTGGG
>NW_005248323.1:0-263 GCF_000412655.1 Myotis brandtii | reverse complement strand
TCATAATGCCAACCCAGATTCAAGGGAGGGGAAATAATCTCTACTTCATGAGGAAGCCTTTCCCCGCCCCAATGGATCATTGGTAGCCAATCAAATACTGTTCACAGTGCTTTGTCTAGCAAATGCATTGTAGTTGTTTAGGGTTTTTTAAAAATGATGTATTATATGAAGACTATCTGTACTTTCTGCTTAATTTTTCTGTAAGCCTAAAATTTGTCTGTAAAACACTCTATGTATTAGCTAAAACATTATATATCTTTAAA
>NW_005248322.1:0-263 GCF_000412655.1 Myotis brandtii | reverse complement strand
AAAAAAAAGTCAGGACAAGAGATAGTAATAGTGATCCAAGATTAAACAAAATGTCCAAACAGCGCCAAGAAACACTTAGATGAGAATGATGGAGAAACTTAACCTTGGCATTTAAAAAATAAAGAGCTACCTGTGATGGCACCTTGCTCTTCAAAGGCAAACTCTACCCCTTCCATCCCCCTCAGCATAGCCTTCAACAAATTGACTATTTCTCCCTCATACAGTTTCTATGTGAATTCTGAGCAAAGACAAACAATTCTGTA
>NW_005248321.1:0-263 GCF_000412655.1 Myotis brandtii | reverse complement strand
TTTGCAGCAAATATGGAAGCAAACAGGTTTTTGCATGCTGTCTGTGATATCTAGAAGCCTGAAATCATTTGCCCTCATTCTAATAAAGTATTCAACCCTTTATTCTTATTATTCTTCCTGCTCTAAACACAACTTAAAAGTCATATCTGCTATTTCTGGTAACTTTTTTTTAAGTGTTCAGTTTATTCTGGCTTTTAATCTTTCCGATGTTATTTCTAGATGTTTGTGCTACTCTTTGAATGAATCCTATTTTGGAGTCTCCC
>NW_005248320.1:0-263 GCF_000412655.1 Myotis brandtii | reverse complement strand
TACCTTGTTTCCGTACCATCCTGTGCCAGTGGGACCATTGGCTAAGATGAGTTTGACTGGTGAGTTAAATTCTTTGCTAATTGAGGAAGGGAAAAGATTAAGGAAGAGTTTAGTGGAGGGAATTGTTTTGAATTATTCCAGTTGCTACCAATGCAATGCTCTTTCTATCTCTTGTGATTTTGAATGTTAACAGCTACTCTAGTGGTTGTTGCTGCTCCAATAGCATATCAAGCTACACACTGAGGGAAGTGGAATGTAGCTCA
>NW_005248319.1:0-263 GCF_000412655.1 Myotis brandtii | reverse complement strand
GGTAACAGGCAAGACCACTCCCCAATCTGACATGCCCACTCCTGATCCCAGCCAATGCCCAGCTTGCTGAAGCCCGTATCTCTCGTAGCAGAAAGACAGATATGTGTGCATACGCACATGTGTGTGTACATACACATATGTGCAAACATCAAAGCAGCTCAATTTTCAACACATTACTGGAAATGCTGAACAATCATGAGCATGAGGAACGAGAAGAAAAAAAACCAAAAAACAAGCACAAGGGAACTAGACTGGAGTCTGCT
>NW_005248318.1:0-263 GCF_000412655.1 Myotis brandtii | reverse complement strand
AAAAAAAAAAGATTGCAAGGATAAATTTCTGAGATTTTATTGCCTACATTTACTTATAGAATGTTTATGGTTTTGAGTCAAATATTTAAGCCTTTTGTCCATATTGTGTTTATTCTTTTATATGTTTTAAGAAGGTGATCTATTTTCATTTTTTGCACATGTCTGTGCAATTTTCCCAGCACCATTTAATGAACAGATGACTTTTACTTTACTGTATGTTTTTACATACTTTGTCAAATATTAATTGAGTGTAATGGCTTGGG
>NW_005248317.1:0-263 GCF_000412655.1 Myotis brandtii | reverse complement strand
CAGATCCCTCCCTCACAGCCCTGAGAGGAACCAACCCTGCCAACATCATTGATGTTATATTTCCAACTTCCAGAACTGTGAGAATAAATTTAAGCCAACTAGTTTGTAGTGCATTTTGTATGGCAGGCTTAGAAAACTAACAAAAGTATTTTTTTGTTTGTTTGTTGTATTCTATCATTGAAGAAGCATTATGCCATTGATAGCCTCCCACTAAGACAGACAGAGCCCTAGATAGTTTGGCTCAGTAGATAGAGTGTTGGCCT
>NW_005248316.1:0-263 GCF_000412655.1 Myotis brandtii | reverse complement strand
AAACAATACATTGACTATAACATGGTCTCATCAGCAAGTTGTGCATAAAGGATGTTATTGGGGATGTCATTGTGATCTGAGCTTTTTTAAATGAAAACTCCCCTAGCTATAAAACAGAGATTTTGGTAAACAGAGTTTGGTCTACTATACTCCTTTAATTATCCAGGAGTAATTTACTCATTCCTGCCTTTATTTCTTTCTCCTGTATCAACCCCAGGCAAAATTTGATTTTCAAAAGTTGCAGAGTGGTAATAATGCATGAA
>NW_005248315.1:0-263 GCF_000412655.1 Myotis brandtii | reverse complement strand
TCTGTCAATAATGAGCGCCTTATTATATTATCCTTGGATTATCTTGCTAGAATCAAATGATTAAAAAACATTAGTTGCTTATTATATAGAGATTCATTAATGAATGGCTAACGCTTGCTTGGTCACAGGAAAAAAAAAAAATCTAAGCTCCTCCTTCCAACTTTGACTTTAACCTGTGTGTTATGTTTAAGGCAAACCCTCAATAATATTTTTACTGGATGCATGCGTCCAGAGGGTTATTTTTAGATCAGACTAAATTTGTG
>NW_005248314.1:0-263 GCF_000412655.1 Myotis brandtii | reverse complement strand
GGGGAGAACCAGGCACAGTAAAACTCTCAGCACTCCGAGTCCAAATCTGCCAGCACAACTTCACGCCCAGCCCTTTGGAAACACATGCAGAAGCATCCAAAACGAGGCATCAGCACACCATCGGCATCACCCCCCACACACGCTCCAGCAACAGAGCCATGCGGAACCCTCTGAGGGAGCCAGGCCCTCACAGCGCGCTGAGGCTCATCAGAGTGTATTCCCAAGTTCAAATTTCCAATCACGTCTCTTTACATCTCCCAAAC
>NW_005248313.1:0-263 GCF_000412655.1 Myotis brandtii | reverse complement strand
ACAGGCTTTCCCACTTATACCCCATGGTCCAGAACACAGTCTCAAATAGTGGTCCTCCTCACTAAAAGACAGGCTGGGCAATGTGGTCTTTATCAGGTAGCTACATGCCAACTCTACATTGGTTACTATGGAGAGTTTTCTGCTTATGCAGAAGGCACCGTTCTTATTTTTGCTTGATGTGGGGGATCATTAATGACTCAAAGCATTGTGGCCGTAAGGCCATTCCACATGCATGCTTTATCCAATGGCATACATATTTATTG
>NW_005248312.1:0-263 GCF_000412655.1 Myotis brandtii | reverse complement strand
ATGCTCTTTATTCTTTTGCATTTTTATTCACTCAGGTTTTAATTCACAACATTGCAAAAGATTTTTTATCTTCGCAAAAGGATGCTAAATCTTAAGGAATGTTTAAGTGTGATGTATCTTTAGCTCAGAACTCTCTATTTGCATTACATGAGAAGCTATTTGTCATAGCATGATCCCCAAAAGTTTTTGCATGGAGCCCTGATAGAATCATTAAATGCCTTACATCCTCCTTTTCTGATGTTATATTTCAATTATGTTTTAGT
>NW_005248311.1:0-263 GCF_000412655.1 Myotis brandtii | reverse complement strand
ACAAGGGAGAAATGAACAAGTTAAAGAATTCCCATACACCTTTAAGACTACAGAGTTCAGTGGTAAAAATGTTAAAATCAAGATTTTAAACCCAGTGCTACTCATTCCAGTGTCCTGCTCCTGCCTATTTTAACAGGCCTATTTTGTTCATAATTGGCTGGAATTATCATTATTATCTTTATTGTCATTTTTAACACCCAAGATTTATTAAAAGTGCATTAATGGACACTGTAATAAAACATTTGAACATATTATCTTATTGA
>NW_005248310.1:0-263 GCF_000412655.1 Myotis brandtii | reverse complement strand
ACATAGATGTTAGATAAGCACTGTGGAGGTCACTATCTCCATAAGGCAAGGGGTAAGAAGGGCCGGAGTGGGTTCCGGGGTACCCCTCCGCTATGGGACATTTAAGCAGAGAGCCGGAGGAAATGAGGGAGTGAACCCTATGACTCTTTGAGGGATAAGCACTTGGCATGTTCAAGGGAGCACAAGAAGATCAATGTGATGGCATGGAGTGAGCAAAAGGCAGGGCAGGAGGTGATGAGATCAGAGAACAGCAGTGGGGCCAC
>NW_005248309.1:0-263 GCF_000412655.1 Myotis brandtii | reverse complement strand
AGCACTGTTTCAGGTTTCAGGGAAGGGGTGAGATGGAGACTTCATTGGGCTTGTGGAGAAGTGACCAGCCAGCAACTCAGTCTTTCAAACCACAGCTATCTCTGGAAAGTTTGAGAAGGACTCACTTTCTTAATACCAGCTACTTTAGTGTTTTGGGTTTGCTTTTTAAGAATATATTTTTAAAAATTCTTTAGATAACGCTGCCGATTATGAAAAACATGACAGTGATAAAACTAACGATCCTTACTGCCCAGAACAGACTC
>NW_005248308.1:0-263 GCF_000412655.1 Myotis brandtii | reverse complement strand
ATATGTAGAGAGAGAGAATATATTACTCAGGCATAAGAAAGAATGGAATCTTGCCATTTACAACAACATGGATGGGAAGAGAGGGTGTTAGGCTAAATTAAATAAGTCAGAGAAAGTCAAATGTCATATGATCACACTTACATGTGCAATTTAAAACAATAAAACAAAACAGAAACAGACTCCATAGCTACAGAGAACAAACTGATGGGTTTACAGAGGACAGTGACTTGGAGAGATGGATAAAATAGAAGAATATGAATAAG
>NW_005248307.1:0-263 GCF_000412655.1 Myotis brandtii | reverse complement strand
ACCAGATGTGTATTGATATTCATCAGTGCAGAGCCTGTAGAAAAATTGTGCTATCCTTCCTGGGAGATATTGTGTTAAGGGTGGGGGGGAGGGAGGACCCCAGGAAGAGCTAATACTTATTCAAAATGAATTCCAAAGATGGATTTCAGACACTGTTCACCTATATAGAGGAAGTAGTCCTGGTACCTCAAATCATACTAGATGGTTTGATTATGCAGAATATCATTAAATATCAGTATTAGGCAGCCTTAAATTTGTCCATT
>NW_005248306.1:0-263 GCF_000412655.1 Myotis brandtii | reverse complement strand
GGGTTCAGTCGGAGCTCTCTCGCTGGAGTGAGCTCAGATTGGAAAAGTAAAAACCGAACATTCATTTCTCCCTCCCACACGTAGGCTGCCAGTCCTCTTTCTGCCCCTGTAGTTACAGACACCCTCCAGAGAAACTCCCAGTGTGACCGTCACCTGGGTCACCCCAGCTCCAGCGCCCACGGGGTGGTCTGGTCACGGGCAGGCCTGGTCACGGGCCCTCACATTTTGTGTCCAGGGCGCAGCGCCCCACGGATTCCATCTAT
>NW_005248305.1:0-263 GCF_000412655.1 Myotis brandtii | reverse complement strand
CCCACCAGACCACTACCAAAAGCTTCAAGTTTTGATAGTGTAAGGATAAATAGAAATGAAAACTAAGAGCCTTAATTCTCCCCTTTGAAAACAAGGAAAATGCTTCCCTCCAATCCCTTTTCTTAGAATATTTACTTCAAAAAATTTGCAAGCATAAGTAGTCTTCTCTCTTTTAAATGTATAAATCCTTTAAAAACTAGGTAGGCTTTTTGCCAACGTTATGACCTAGGATAGTGTTTTTAGAGGACCTGAGAGCCATCTCT
>NW_005248304.1:0-263 GCF_000412655.1 Myotis brandtii | reverse complement strand
CACTTGGCACCGTCCTGCCTCCTCCAGCGACCTCACGCCCGTCCCGCCTCCGGGCCCTTCTTCCCCTGCAGCTCCCACCTCTGGCCCGAGGCTGGTCCAGCCCTGGCTCCTGCTCTCACCAGCCTGACTTCCCAGCTCTGACCCGCGATGTCCATCGGGACATGGGCGGGGCTGCTTGGGGACGGGATCCTGAGATGACATGGCAAAGGCTGCCACCGTGACAGACGGGCAGAGCTGGGGTGATGGGCCCGGCAGCCTCGGGG
>NW_005248303.1:0-263 GCF_000412655.1 Myotis brandtii | reverse complement strand
GTTAGCACCGGGAGCTTCTCTGAATCGCATCAGTCAGTCAGGTACCCTGCAGTGCGGCACCCCTCCACTGAGGTGGCGCCACCCCTCAACCCCCACCTCAGAGCTGCGGGTCTGCGCCCCTCCTCCCAGGCGTACTTCCATGCCCCTTGTTTCCCCCCCGGGCTGACCCACATCTTGTGGCCACTGCAGACCCTCGCTCTCCACTCTCCACTCTCTGCAGGCAAGGCAGATCCCCACCCACTAGCCCCCTGCCCTGTCCTGAG
>NW_005248302.1:0-263 GCF_000412655.1 Myotis brandtii | reverse complement strand
GTGTGGTCCGTGCTGACAATCGAAGTGAGTTAAGGCCAACTCCCAATTCCCCAGAAATGGGGTATCTTTTTTTCTACTTCTGGGTACCCAGCACTGACCATTCTGCTGGTCACCATGACTCCCCACAGCCAGATGTCTGGTTTCAAGCTCTTTCCCTGAGAAGGGCAGAAGCTAGGATCTCTATCTGTGTCCATGAGAGTGTGTGAAGGGGTAGCTAAGGACGATACCAAGACCTGGAGTGTGTAAGGGCAGGAGGAGGAGGC
>NW_005248301.1:0-263 GCF_000412655.1 Myotis brandtii | reverse complement strand
GGAGCCCTTCCGAGTTCTTTCTCCCTGGAGCAGTTTCGGGGACCCTCTTCACACAGTGTCCCCCGAGGCTGGGGCGGGGGGGATCCCGGGAAGGGAGCCGCCTGTTGGGGGCACGGGTTCCTGAGGACACGGAGCTCACTCAACCAGAAGCCACAGAGCTGCACCCCGAGCCCACCTTTGTGCTTCTCAGGGGTGGGGGGAGAGGGAGGAAGAGGAGAGAACAGAGGTGGGGGACACCCGGATGGAGGTGCAGAGAGAGGCTG
>NW_005248300.1:0-263 GCF_000412655.1 Myotis brandtii | reverse complement strand
CACTGGGTAGGCATGTTGGCCATCCCCCTCCTAAAGAGTCACACTGCCCATTAACAGGTAAAGGGCCCTGCAAAGATGAGCAAGAGGCCACTCCCATTTGTTTAGCCTCAGGTTGACTTGGGCATTCGCAGAACTAGTGTTCTACAGAACATACCTTGGGAACCACTGCCTTGGGTTGAGCCAAACTCCTGATGGAGTGTCCGCAGAATCATCCAAGAAAAACTCAAATTGTCAATCCCAAGTCAAAAAGTGGCTTTAGGGAC
>NW_005248299.1:0-263 GCF_000412655.1 Myotis brandtii | reverse complement strand
AACAGTAATCAGGGAAATGTAACTTAAAATTCAATGAGCTAGCATTTGTTATCCAAATTGAGTTGTGGAAGTTAAAATGACTGATAATGTGAGGGAGGAGTTACAGTAATGGGAGCTCTCATACTCTATTGGTGGGAGTGCCAGTTGATGCATCTAGTTTGGAAAACATTTTGACACAACCTGGTTAAACATAAGCATATGCTATACATTAGAGTCCAAGAAGCTGAAAATAAAATCCCTCTCATATAATAGACTCAAGTGAA
>NW_005248298.1:0-263 GCF_000412655.1 Myotis brandtii | reverse complement strand
GTTCAGGCCTAAAGCCTTAGAGTTATTCTTGACTCCTCTTTATCTCTCCTATCTACAGCCCTTCAGCATTTCCTGTCAGCTCTAACTTCAAATATATCTGGAACCTGACCAGTTTTCATCCCTTCCACTGCTACCCTCTCTCACCTAACTATCAGAATAGAGTCCTCACTGGTCTCTCTTCTGCAGTCTGGACTCGCACAGCAGTTGGCTTGATCTGTTTAAAATGTCAGCAGGCTATGTCATTCCTCTGCTTTAAATCCTCC
>NW_005248297.1:0-263 GCF_000412655.1 Myotis brandtii | reverse complement strand
GTCTGGACGGTGGATTCCCAGTGGCCTGGGCACCTCCGTTGGCCTGGGCACGTCCAGTGGCCTGCGAATGGCTGGCAGGTGGTCTGGGTATGTGGTCCTCGGGGTGACCAGAGGGCTACCTGGCCGTCTGATGCATGTCCAGGCACTGAAGCAAGACTGGAAAGTTCACAAGTTCACCTTCCCACGCTTTCAAAGCAAGAATAGAACCGCTTCCTCATGCCTCTGCCTACTTGATTTTAGTAATTTAGCAGCTTGACTACAGT
>NW_005248296.1:0-263 GCF_000412655.1 Myotis brandtii | reverse complement strand
GTTCATAGGTCGACACTCATCCACTGAGCCACACCAGTTGGGCGTAAATAAGAATTCTTGAGTCTCGGGAGACCTCCTTGATTCTCTGACACCCCTCACATCCAAAGGGCACTGAGTCTTGTTGATTTGATCACCTTAATTGCTCTCAACTTTGACCCTTACTCGTCATCCCTATCATCACTGCTTGAGTTCAGGTTTCATTCAGACCACTGTGTACTAGCAGCCTTCTGGAGCTCCTTGCTTCCTTCCCGTGCTGACCTCTG
>NW_005248295.1:0-263 GCF_000412655.1 Myotis brandtii | reverse complement strand
AGGAAGAGAGGGAGGGAGGGAGGCAGAGAGGAAGGGAGGGAGGGAGGAAGAGAGGAAGGGAGGCAAGGAAGGAGGAAGAGAGAGAGGAAGGAGGAAGGAAGGGAGGGTGAAGGGAAGACTCCACCCTGCCCTCAGGGGGCTCCTCTCCCAAGGGTCTTCCTACTTTGCTTTTCTAAGGGTATTGTACCTGGTATCCCTCAGGCTATGGGAAGTCCGCTTGCTATTTGCCCAACAGCCCCACTCAGGTGGAGCTCGGTCACCAG
>NW_005248294.1:0-263 GCF_000412655.1 Myotis brandtii | reverse complement strand
TTCTTAGTTCATTTGCATTTCAAGCAGCCAGGGGATCTCAGTACTCTGTCTTTAACGCCTCTCCAGCACTTCTCCATCTTCCTTTTTGACACAGAGGCAGCAGCCCTCAGACCATCTGGAATTCCATAACACTTCCTTCTTATCTTGCTTTTCTGTTTGGATTCTTTACTCTCATTAATGATGAGTGGCACCCGTTTTCCGTGTATGGCGATGCTTAGAAGGTATCCCTTTCAAATGCATTTATTGATATTTAATACAAAAAA
>NW_005248293.1:0-263 GCF_000412655.1 Myotis brandtii | reverse complement strand
ACACACACACACACACACACACACACACCTGCCCCACAACCTCCTCCATCTTCACAGTAAATAGAAGTCCCTGTAGGGGATCCAGCTCCATAGCAGCTGCTTTTACTATTAAAGTTTATTTAACATATCTGGAGAGATTAAAAATGGTGGAAGAGTAAGTAGGTCTGAACCATGGATGAAGATCTGAGCCTAGGACAGAGGTCTGGGCACGGGAGGGCAGTCTTGGGTCCCGGAGAGAGGTCTGGGCCCTGGAAGGAGGGGGC
>NW_005248292.1:0-263 GCF_000412655.1 Myotis brandtii | reverse complement strand
CAGAGCTCCTTACTCTAGGCACAACCTTCTTGGGGGCTGCCCTATTGCCATACTTATGAGGAAGTATAAAACCTGGCCTTTCTCCTCAATTTTGAACAATTCTCACAGCTAATGCTGGCTCCAGGGCTTCTCTCTTTGTGGACCTGTATAGACTCTGACTTTACCCCAGCCCATCCCTGTTTTCTTTTCTACCTCCCCCAAGTGTTGATCCGTAATATTAATGCACATGCTATACTCCATCTCAGGATATGCTTCCAAAACCC
>NW_005248291.1:0-263 GCF_000412655.1 Myotis brandtii | reverse complement strand
GGACGTCTTGACAAATGCAAGAACATAACTTTTGAACTTAGAGGAAAATACCTGTTAGCAACTATTAACAGCTTACTAATGTATCTTCCTTAAACCTGAGCGTGGTTTATCTGAATGCGAGGTATATTAGTATTAACTAAAATAGCTCTTTTTATTCACAACCATCAACCACCCCCCCCCACACACACACTCACACTCACACTCACAGATATGAATGTGCAAAAATGTGAACCTCTGCTTAAACATATTTGTTTTTGAATAGC
>NW_005248290.1:0-263 GCF_000412655.1 Myotis brandtii | reverse complement strand
GGCTGCTTCATTGGAAGGAAGCAGAAGGGAGGGAGACCATTAGTTGTATCTGAACATATACTCTGTTAGTTGATTTTAAATTACTTGTTTTTAAAATTGCAAAATGTTAATATCTCAAATTTAGATGGTACATAAATTGCCATCTATTATATTGTTTTCTTTATTTGTAAGTTTAACTATTTACAATATATTTCAAACAGAAAAAATATACAAATAAGTCAGTAGTAGAAAAACTGAGAAAGAGAATTCCTGGCAGAAGGAAT
>NW_005248289.1:0-263 GCF_000412655.1 Myotis brandtii | reverse complement strand
TTTTTTTTAATTACAGCTGACATTCCATATTTTTTATATTAGTTTCAGGTGTACAATATCATGGTTAGACATTTATATAATTGGTGACCCACCAATATTTCCAGTACCCACCTTGCACCATGCATAGTTATTGCAATATTACTGATTCTATTCCCCATGCTGTACTTTACATTTCCATGACTATTTTGTAACTGCCAATTTGAACTTCTCAACCACTTTGCTTTTTTCACCCAGCCTCCAATCCCCCTTCCACCTGGCAACCA
>NW_005248288.1:0-263 GCF_000412655.1 Myotis brandtii | reverse complement strand
TTTTTTTCTGACCTCCACCATCTTTTACTTTTTTTCTGCAATAGTTGTACATTTTTACCAACATACCCCTTTTTCTCATGGTAAAATAAAAACCACTTGGATGAGCACTACTTGAAAAACTTCTCCCAGACATAGTTGACTCTGTTCCATGCTTTCTTTTCTATTCTAAATTTTTATATGTTTTTTATTGAGTTTAGAGAGAGGGGAGGGAGAGAAAGAGAAAGAGGGGAAGGAGGGAGGGAGGGAGGGAGAGAGAGGGAGGG
>NW_005248287.1:0-263 GCF_000412655.1 Myotis brandtii | reverse complement strand
AAAATCAAATGAAAGAGCATTCCTGGGATTTTTGTTTATTTGTGAAGCATGTGTAAACTCTGAGTAACTGCATCGGTAGACCTGTCATTGTTTTCTATTGTGTAAATTACTTTTGTTGTAGCTGTTTTTCAATATGAAATTATTGTGGTAATAAATTTCATCAGAAATGTGTTTAATGAATCTGCTGGCTGTACTATTTTGTTTTAGAATGCTGTGACCTAGCAACACTAATACAGATGTCTTCCCCCATTTTGTAGCTTTGG
>NW_005248286.1:0-263 GCF_000412655.1 Myotis brandtii | reverse complement strand
GAACCATGAAGGTTATGACAGTGCGTGGCCTGTCAACGTGCGGGTGAGGACACCCCCAGGACCTGACAGAGGAGGGGCTCTCAGGGGCCAAGCGCTGGCTTTGACATAGAGGCTCGCCCCGGCCACCGTCCCTCCTGAGCCAGCGGTGAGGATTTTGAGAGCGTGGCTCTAGCCCCTGCTTTCTGGGCTGTGACAGGGCAGAGCTGGGGCAACTCTTACCGGGTCATTCTTGCCAGCCTGAATCCGGTAGCGGGAGATGAAGT
>NW_005248285.1:0-263 GCF_000412655.1 Myotis brandtii | reverse complement strand
CCTTTCGCCAGTGTAGCCGAGGGGGGGGATCCCCTTGGACCTCACAGGGGAAATGTGCAGGGGTGTCAGCCAGGACCACCTGATTCACCGGTCTCCGCAGGAACGAGGGGCGCTCTGTGGCGTGGGGGTGAGGGAACAGCCAGGGGTCTGCACGGCTGCGTGCTTCCCCGGCTCCATGCTCCCGTAACTCCAAACCTCCGCGTGCCTACCCTGTACCACAAGCTCCGCCGGCCCGCTCTCCCGTTCTCCTGCCATGTTGGAGG
>NW_005248284.1:0-263 GCF_000412655.1 Myotis brandtii | reverse complement strand
AACTGGAAAAACAATGGGTTGATGCTGCCTGTCACTACTCGAGCCAGTTTGAGCAGAGACAGGGCTGAATCATATATGGGCATTTTTTCCAATATTGTGGGCAGTAAGGGAGAGCAGCAGGTTAGCCACAAAAGTCTGCTCTGCAGCTCACCATAAGCCAGCTGCTTATATAGCAAAAGCACAAAGTAAAAGTAGTCAAAAAGGCAGTTTACAGATATGCAAAAGGACTAGGGCAGTGGTCGGCAAACTGCGGCTCGAGAGCC
>NW_005248283.1:0-263 GCF_000412655.1 Myotis brandtii | reverse complement strand
TGATTTTACATTTCACATGTGAGCCTTAGTCCACCTTCTTTGTTTGTCAGTCTGTTTTTTGGTATGGTGGTGAGTAGTCTTAACTTTATATTTTTCTACAGATGGCCCATTACCCCTGCGGCATTTGCTGAAAGCCATTTGTGTCCCCATAATTGGCCCTCAAATCTGGGATGTTTAATATGCACAAGTGTGTTTCTAAGACCTCTGTGCAGTTAGTTCTGTGTGTGTTTTTTTCCTGTCTATTCCTTTCCTGAGGCAACATT
>NW_005248282.1:0-263 GCF_000412655.1 Myotis brandtii | reverse complement strand
TTAGCAGATCAGTTGGAATTCAGGTTCTCCCACATATGAACATGTGACTTTGGACATGTTTTTTAACTTTTTGAGTGTGAATTTTTCAAGAGTAAAATGGTGATAAAAAGTTAACTTTCAGGGTTTGCATGAGAAATAAATTATAAAATAAATTGCTCAGCAAAAATGACAAACATATAATAAGTCTCAAAAATTAGTGCTTCTTTTTTCTTTAAATCATTTAGGGTTTGATTCTCTGTCCACATTAATGTTAGTTTACTGAA
>NW_005248281.1:0-263 GCF_000412655.1 Myotis brandtii | reverse complement strand
CTCCCCCTGCTCCTGAGGGGCGATTGGGGCAGCAGACACTGCTCGCACACACTGATGGTGCCGGCCCTGCCCACTCCTACTGCTGGCGCCAGCCCCAATAGCTCTGCCCCATCAGCGGGTGCAAGTGGAACTGGTGCCATCAGCACGTGGGAGCAGTGGCAGTGGCGGGAGTGAGGCTGCTGGCAGACAGGACCAGGGGCCGCAATGGAAGGGGCCAGCCAGGGGTGTGGAGGATGGGCCGAGACCCACCCCTGTGACCACTG
>NW_005248280.1:0-263 GCF_000412655.1 Myotis brandtii | reverse complement strand
CCGGACCGACCTGGAAAAGTCGAACACATTTCAAGAGCGAAGCCGGGGAGGCCAGGATGCGCCTGGACTCCAGCCCTTCCGGGCACCGGGAGACAAAGGCCTGGGTAGCTGGTCGGGCGGCTGGTCGGGAGAGAAGCCAGCCCACCTGTGGCCATTTGGTCTCACCCCTCGGAAGCCTTCCGTGCCAGGAGGGACGCCGATCGCAGGCAGCGCTGGTGCAAACCATGCTCTCCTCGGGGTCTGGCTGTCTCTGGAACCACAAA
>NW_005248279.1:0-263 GCF_000412655.1 Myotis brandtii | reverse complement strand
AATTTTTCATGCTGTTGAGCATCTTTGCCATCATTATAATGAACTCTATGTCTGATAAATTTTGTATCTCCATTTTAATTAGCTCTTCTTTAGTTTGGGTGTTGGTTGGTTTTTTGGGGGTTTTTTGGTTTTTTGTTTTTTTGTCTCCCCATGTTGGCTGCCTGTTCGAGGTTTTTTTTACTATGTATTAGGTAGATCTGCTATGCCTCCCAATTTCTAATGCAGAAAATGTTAGATGCTGTTTCTGACTGGCCCTGAGTACC
>NW_005248278.1:0-263 GCF_000412655.1 Myotis brandtii | reverse complement strand
CCGAGGGCTCAGCAGGGAGCACCGGCCTCAGCTTCTCCGAGAGATGCCTGCTGAGCAGAGGGTGTGGGTCCGGAGGAGGAGAGCTGGCCTCGCTCCGAGCCTGTGGGGTCCCTGGGAGGGCAGAGGAGGGGTCTTTAAGTAACGCGCTGGCAAAATGGGATTTTCTCAAACACACGCGGGGGGTGCTGGGGCAGCAGAAGGCGCCCTGTGTGCAGGGCAGACAGGTTGGGGGTCGAGTCTGCCCTGCGAGGGAGGGGTTTGGG
>NW_005248277.1:0-263 GCF_000412655.1 Myotis brandtii | reverse complement strand
CACAGGTACACAAACATCCATCAGCAGGGTAGAGGACACAATTGTCCTCCACCCTTGCCAATCCGGGCATTATCGTTTTTATTACATTTATACCACTGTATAAATGTAATCTCCGTACTTAATTGCATTTATTTTATTATTTTGAAGTTTATATTTTCTATATATACTTATGTTGCAATATCAATTATTCTGGTAGTTGTCTATAAATGTAGGTAGGTCCATTCTCCATTTTTAATAAGATCACATGTCCTATTTTAGGAATA
>NW_005248276.1:0-263 GCF_000412655.1 Myotis brandtii | reverse complement strand
CCCACTGGGGATCAAGCCATCAGAGTCCCTGCGTTGCCCAGCGTTGCTGTACCCCATTCTGTCCACAGCCACACCCCGATGGAGGCCCACCTGAGCCCCCCTCCCCAACCTGCCCAGCCCCGCCTTCTGTCCATTCACCTGGCCGCCCAGCCTAGCAACCCCTCCAACCCAGGCACCGACCCCCAGAATCCCAGGGGCGTGGCTCTGTCACTCGGGGTGCCCTATGGTTCCAGTCTGGCCCGGCCAGGCCGGCCCTGGGGGGG
>NW_005248275.1:0-263 GCF_000412655.1 Myotis brandtii | reverse complement strand
GGGACTGAGCAAGAGGAGGTGGAGCTGCTGGAAAACCTCCAGCCCCCAGCGCCCAGGTCCAGAGTGCTCCTGCGCGGGGCTGGCCCAACTGGAGCAGCAGCAGCTGGTGCTCCTGGACCTGGGGAACCTGGTCGCCTGGACCCCTGCGTCCTCCGCCTCTGGTCACTGCTGCTGGACCCCAGCCTTGAGGTGAGGGAGATGAGGCTGCGCCTCAGGAGTCTCAGTTCTTTGGAGGCTTTGAGGTTTGCGAGGACATGGTGACT
>NW_005248274.1:0-263 GCF_000412655.1 Myotis brandtii | reverse complement strand
ATAGACCATTTTTGGCTACTTCCAGTTCCCTTGTCTTGTGGAAATGTAACTTCACCAGGCTTCCTTGTGTCACGGAAACGTACCTTCTCCCAGTCTGTAGCCCTGTGGGTTTTTTTCCGTGGACCCCAATTATAAAAATTCCCTAAAACTGCCTATATTTCCCTAAAATTCCTGTTTCAGTCCCCCCTCCAATTAGGAAACCCCAACTGCCTTTGGGGACAATGGACACTGATCTATCTGGCTGCTTCCTGCTGGCAAAGGGG
>NW_005248273.1:0-263 GCF_000412655.1 Myotis brandtii | reverse complement strand
CATTTGAGGTCTTGCTCCCCAGCACATGTTGTCAGTGCGGTTCAAATAAACTCATAGGAAAAGTCTCTACAGGTTTGGACGTTTCTTATGTCGACATGCCCCACTCTGTCAAGTAACTTTCTGAGACAATAAATCATTTTTAGGAGGAAGGAAGGGGGAGCTACTACTTTTTATAGGCCTTTTATGTGTCAGGCCCTGTACTGGACACTTTCACACATTTAAAAAAATTTTTAATGTTTTTTATTGATTTCAGAGAGGAAGGG
>NW_005248272.1:0-263 GCF_000412655.1 Myotis brandtii | reverse complement strand
CCCTGAACAGGGGCAGGGCCACCCAGCCAACTGCCTGCAGCCCCTTCCCCTGGCTGGCCCTGCCCCCGATAGCCCTCCCCACCCCAATAGGGGGCGGGGCCAGCTGGCCAACCTCCTACAGCCCCTCCTCCCACCCGGCTTCACCCCAGATTGGCCCCCACCACCTCAATCAGCCCACAGCCTCTCCCCTCAGCCAGCTCTGCCCCCATCATCTCCCCCCACCAATCAGAGGTGGGGCTGGCTGGCCAACCTCCCACAGCCCC
>NW_005248271.1:0-263 GCF_000412655.1 Myotis brandtii | reverse complement strand
CGACCCACAGGTTGAGAACCGCTGTTAAAGCTTCTTTCAGCTTCCAGGAGCTGGAGAAAACTTTCTGGGTGGACTTCTACCTTTCCACGAGAAGATAAATTTCAGTTTGTGGTACATTGCTGAGGCAGCCCTAAAAAACTAATGCATGTTATTTGCAAGTGCTTTTTCAAAACATATTTCAAAGACTAGCTCATGCTTAGAAATCTCATGATTTCAAGTACAGCTTTGAAACAGGCTGTTGGATATTACTAAGCTCTTCATTA
>NW_005248270.1:0-263 GCF_000412655.1 Myotis brandtii | reverse complement strand
AAGTGATACTCCTGGGGTTAATTGGAGGATCTGCAGCTCTTCTAGTGGGGCTGCAACTGGGCAAACATCTGACTGCACTGGAACCGATGTGATGCAGAGAATGAGAGTGACGAAGGATCACAGGAAACTGAAGCCCTGACTGCCACTTCTTGCCCACTCCCAGGTTGCCCGTTGTGGTGGCATCTCCCCAGAATTCCCCAATAATCCCTAAGGAAAGAAACAG
Source organism: Myotis brandtii (assembly GCF_000412655.1). Taxonomy (NCBI): domain Eukaryota; kingdom Metazoa; phylum Chordata; class Mammalia; order Chiroptera; family Vespertilionidae; genus Myotis; species Myotis brandtii. Next base: position 40 of record NW_005248270.1, on the reverse strand, counting down.
AATCTCTGTAAAACCGATAAACTCCAGAAAATCACCAACA
>NW_005248269.1:0-263 GCF_000412655.1 Myotis brandtii | reverse complement strand
ATATATAATCTTTATAAAATCCCATGATGCAAAACTGGGCAACTTAGGGGCAAACAAGAATAAGTCATGATCTGAATGAGAAGGGTCTAGACATGCAACATTCTGATGTGCAAGGATTACAGGTAGAGCTAACAATAAGAATAAACACCATAGTCAGCTATCTGGAGAAAACTTACTATAATAGTGAAGGCAAAAACCATTGTTTATTTTACCAATAGGGGCTTATTGGTAAAATAGAAAAATTTAGGCTATTATCAAGCTAT
>NW_005248268.1:0-263 GCF_000412655.1 Myotis brandtii | reverse complement strand
CAAGAACACCATGGGCAAGGCCCAGCAACTGCACTGAAGCACTGCTTAATGAACCATAATGCAGTAATTATCGATCACCAGCAATTGTATCCACCCCACACGCTGTACTGAGAAGACGGAGGGAAGCTATGTAGTCAGGAATTGGGACCATCGGGCCGGGAAATAGAACCGGGAACCCAACTAGGTGAAGTTACTAACTTATTAACTGGGCGTGTGTAGGAGACACAAGCTTTAAAATGTATGGATATTGCTAAGATGGGCAG
>NW_005248267.1:0-263 GCF_000412655.1 Myotis brandtii | reverse complement strand
TGGGACGCCTCTCTTTGTCCCCACAGCCCGGCATTGTCCGCCGCATAAAGCTGCCCAGTGTCCGCCTGCCCTCCCAGGCCAGCGCCTGTCCTCCGTGAACCCTCAGATATTAATGCTGAGAGCAGCGGGCGTCATTCTCACAGACGCCCCATTCATGCGCACGGAAGGGAGCCGAGCATAATATTTTGATGCTCTCCGTGTGTTTTTTAAACTTAGCTGGTTCCTGTGCCCTCCGAGGAGGCTGGGCCGGGAACGTGAACGGA
>NW_005248266.1:0-263 GCF_000412655.1 Myotis brandtii | reverse complement strand
GAAAGCAGACGTTGTATGATTTCAATTCTTCCAGGTCCGTTAATGTGTGGTTTATGGCCCAGACTGATACCTGTCTTGGTGAATGTTTTATGAGCTTCAGAAGAATGTGTATTCTGTTGTTGGATGAAATAGTCTATAAATATCAACTAGATACCATTGATTGATCACAGTGTTCAGTTCAGTGCTGTCTTTACCGATTGTCTGCCTGCTGGATCTGTCAGGTACACGGGGCTTAAAGTTTCCAACTATAGGAGTGAATTCAA
>NW_005248265.1:0-263 GCF_000412655.1 Myotis brandtii | reverse complement strand
CCCGGATGGAGATGTTGCCGGTGTGTCTGCAAGGCCACGACTTGCTTCGCTCTCAGGGACTGGGGTTTAGCCGGAGCGCGTGCGCCTTAGCACAATCCTTGTCTGCTGGGGGGGCGTCTCTTCACCCAACCCCCCCTCTCCTCTGCCATGCGTCCCACCCGCACCGCACCCGCAACCGCAGGTCCTTTCTGCAGGAGTTAAAGTGGCTTAAACAGTTTAGATTTTATGATGTGGCCACCCCGCCCAGATGCCTGTGTGTGTGT
>NW_005248264.1:0-263 GCF_000412655.1 Myotis brandtii | reverse complement strand
CCTTCAATAACTCTACATGGTGGGCAGAGCAGGTATCTCCCTTTCTAGAAAAAAAATACAGTTTTCCTCCATTCACGCTTAGAAAACCAGATGTGGGGGGGGGGTATCCTACATAGAACAACTGTCCAACATTAGGCAGGTGTCCAATTCAATTCAGTTATGACACTAACTGAAGTTAACAATGACCCCACAGGTTAAGGGTTCAGTTCCACAAGAATGCCCCCATTTCAGATGCTAATTACAAGTAGTAGGTCCCCAGGTTA
>NW_005248263.1:0-263 GCF_000412655.1 Myotis brandtii | reverse complement strand
GGCTGCATGTAAATGGCATCTAACATACCTTCAGAGCAGACCAGCCCACAGAAGTCTGGCCCAGGAGCCATTCAGCGTGTGCACCCTTCTCCCTCTCCTGTCTCTTTCCTGTGGGAAGACACGCACTGGACACAGTCCAGGCAAAACCCAGAGGGCGGCTGGGCATGCCCAGGAGGACTCACCTGTATGTATGTAAAGGAGACTGTGTCTGTGTTGCTCAGAGAAGCCCCTCATGGATCAGGCTGCTTCATGAGGACCGTGGC
>NW_005248262.1:0-263 GCF_000412655.1 Myotis brandtii | reverse complement strand
CCCCCCCCACACACACTTTTAAAAGAAAGCACAAATAGAAAGCTTTCTGCAAGGTGAGTGCGCGGAGATATTCAGTTAAAAGTCATAGCACAGCTGCCTACCAAAGGGGAGGCCCTTAAAAAGTCACTGACAACTTGCCCTGTCTGTACTTTGGTAAGAATGGTAAGGACAGCCTGTGGCTAATAGTAGAAAATAGAATGAGAAAAAAAATGGGGGGCAGGGGCGGGCTGGAGAGGGCTAATGAGGGGGGAAAGGGAACATAT
>NW_005248261.1:0-263 GCF_000412655.1 Myotis brandtii | reverse complement strand
TTTTTTTCAATTAGACCATTAAGCAACATATTTTGAATTTCTAATTATTTTAGAGAAAACACAAAAATTATTTTCACAAAAATAAATTTCTACACTTTAGGCATTTAGTTATCGCAATTATATAATTTCTTTCAACTGAATTTGAATCTTGAACTTTTAGAGTTTTTCAATTTTTTGCTGGTAAGTGAAACATTTAGTATTTCTTTAGATTAAGCTGCTAGAGCTCAGTAGCAGGCTGGTAGCTATATAAATGCAAATTGTAT
>NW_005248260.1:0-263 GCF_000412655.1 Myotis brandtii | reverse complement strand
CTTCAGAAAGCAGACGTTACAATCCCCCAGATTAAAGTGAGTGTCCTGTGTGTGCTGACAAGGCACCGGCTGTTAAAAATAGCCTATTTTAGTCGCTGGGATATTTCAATCAATCTTATCAAAGCATTTTTAAACGTCAGAGGCTTCTATCACCTGGTTTTCATCAGCTCCCAATCTGCTGTTTCCCACACTAATTTTAGGGGACGTTTGGTCTTATAAACCATAAAATTTTTTAAAAATATATTTCTATTGATTTCAGAGAG
>NW_005248259.1:0-263 GCF_000412655.1 Myotis brandtii | reverse complement strand
GGACCCTTCGGTTTGCAGACTGACGCTCTATTCACTGAACCAAACCAGCTAGGGCAAGGGTTATAAGATAGAGATATTATCCTAGATTATCCAGGTGTGTCTTAAATGAAATCACAAGTGTGTTATAAGACAGAAGCAGAGGGAAGTTTGACACGCAGAAGAGGAGGTGCTGGCTGTGAAGATGGAAGCAGAGGTTGATTTGGCCACAAGCCAAGGAGTGACGGCAGCCATCAGAAGCTGAAAAGGACAGGTTCTTCCCTAGA
>NW_005248258.1:0-263 GCF_000412655.1 Myotis brandtii | reverse complement strand
CTGTTTTCAGGAGCTACTTGTGTCATGAGCTGTAACGCTGACTCATCGGCCCCTGCATCCCCAAATCCAACTTCTTAAAGTTTATTGAAGAGAAAAACAGCAACTTATCTCACGTTATCAGAGAAACTAGCATCAGACGCCATTATAACCGTGTTATAAAAATGGAGTAAAAAAAAAATGGGAAACTCCCTTCCCCAACCAGGTGACGGGAAGCCAGGCTGCCGCTGTCATTACTGAGCTCCCACACGGCTGGGGCCCCGGCC
>NW_005248257.1:0-263 GCF_000412655.1 Myotis brandtii | reverse complement strand
AATGGGAGTGAAAATATTACATATTAAAATAATGTGGGATACAACTAAAGAAAGACTTAAAGGGAAGTTTATGGTTTGCAATAAACTTAAAAAAAATAAAAAGCTGAAAGTAATAAGTAAGCACCCATCTCAAGAAACTGGAAAACAAAAGGAAATAAAAATAATGGTAAGTGCAGAAAAGAATGAAATACGATCAACAAAACCAAAAAAATATTTCTAGGAAAAGCCTAATAGTTTTGACAACCTCTGCTGAGATGGATCAA
>NW_005248256.1:0-263 GCF_000412655.1 Myotis brandtii | reverse complement strand
TTGCCCAACTCAAATACTTATATCCTAAAGACCAGTTTATATCGTACTTAATGTGCATATATGGATTCAGAACATGAAATTAAATATAAAACTGCTTTTTCTCCCTCCCGCCCTCCCCTCCCCCCCCAAAAAAAAATAAAGTGGGAAAATCTGTAGGATTGGGTAGAAAGGAACCTGGAGGGATACGTGTTTCTTCTACAGGCAAAGCAGGCTAGTTAACCTCTCGCATCAATCGTTTACCAGCGTATTTCAGGTAAAAGATA
>NW_005248255.1:0-263 GCF_000412655.1 Myotis brandtii | reverse complement strand
AGTTTGTACAACCACCATGCAGGCCTTCCCTGAACTAATCAGGTTAGAATATGACCCCTTTCCTCCACACCACCACAAACACCGAGGTCCACCAATTTGTGGGAATTTGGGCTTTTAAATTCCACATGATGTTCCTGTGTTGCATGGAGGAAATTTCTAATTTTAAAATGTTCAGGTAAAATCTTACTCTCATCAGTTTCACATGACATTGTACAATGGCATTTCCGGGAAAACGATGAAGACACAGAGGAGGGAGGTTTCCA
>NW_005248254.1:0-263 GCF_000412655.1 Myotis brandtii | reverse complement strand
TGCGGCACTGTTTGGGTGGAGAGTGTTCCTTTCTCAGTGAGGGCTGCTGAGGGGTCAGAGGGCACTACGGGAGAGCACTGTGCCTGGCAGCTGGGAAGTGGCCTCGGGAGAGGAAAGGCACTCTGGGAGACCCCTGTCACGCCCAGCAACAGCCAGGAGAGCCAGTCCTATGTGAGTCATCAAAGAAGGAAGGTAGAGGTCAGGGTCCAGGGACACCGTCTAATGCAGGTGCTGTCTAATCACAGGTGCTGTCTAATTGCAGC
>NW_005248253.1:0-263 GCF_000412655.1 Myotis brandtii | reverse complement strand
GGGGCCCCACAAAGAGGGGGTGGGGGTCAGACCAGCGGGCTCCGTCCTGGCTGCCCCACCAGCGTCCTTTCCGCTCTGAGCCTCGGCTCCTTGTCCGCGTGGCAGGCGCAGGGATTCCCATCCTGCTGGGTCTCATGGGGGAGCCTCCGGGACAGGCGCTGCCCCTCACAGGCAGGAAGCAGGCGCGGGGCAGTGATGAGCAGAGCGGGTTCAGTCCTCCCTCCTCCCTGGGAGCCGGCAGCCTGGGCCGGGCGGAGCTGCTG
>NW_005248252.1:0-263 GCF_000412655.1 Myotis brandtii | reverse complement strand
GAATCCATGCACTGGGACACTAGTTACTAGGAAAAGGATGGCGCTAACTGGCATGTTTGTGCACACATTGCATCACTAAACAGAATGGGGAGATCAATATTTGTGGCATCGATTTGGAGATATATTGATTTAATAATTTTTCTACCTGCCCTGTAGATAGTGAGGGAGATCATTTCGAGGGGGAGGGAGGTTAATGTTTTGTTTTGGAAGGCTGTTATAAACTTTGTTCATTTAATAAGCTTTCTGTGTACTAATCATTAAAA
>NW_005248251.1:0-263 GCF_000412655.1 Myotis brandtii | reverse complement strand
CCTGGCTGCTGCTGGGATGATGCCTTGACCTCACTGCTCTTCCTCCTTGGGTCTGTCCCAATTGGACCGGATGAACCCCTGCATCGCAGCCATGCCCCCGGCGAGGCCGCTTGCTAACGTGGCAGCTGCCACGCCCACTGTCGTGCCAACCCCCGTCACAGGGACTGCCATGGCGCCTGACTTGGCCAACCCGGGGGCCTGCAGCACAAGAGACGGGCGTCACACTCCACATCAGGCTCTGGGCATGGACACACCCATCTTTA
>NW_005248250.1:0-263 GCF_000412655.1 Myotis brandtii | reverse complement strand
TCTACCCAAAAACTTAAAGAATTATTACCTATACTTCTCAAAGTATTCAAAAAAATTGAAGAGAAAGGAACACTCTAAAACTCATTCTACAAGGCCAGGACTACCCTGATACCAAAACCACACAAAGACACTACAAAAAAAAATTACCAGCCCTGGCTGCTATAGCTCAGTTGATTGGACGCCATCCCAGGCATCGAAAGGTTGCTGGCTCAATTCCTCATTCCTAGTCAGGGCACAAGCCCAGGTTTCAGGTTCAATCCATG
>NW_005248249.1:0-263 GCF_000412655.1 Myotis brandtii | reverse complement strand
CTGCTGGTGCTGGATGGGGTTCCTTCAATGCTGACCCCCCTCTCTCTCAGTGGTGTGGTCCTCAGGCCTCATGTTCCTTATTTTTCCAAGTCCAGGTCCCAATGCCTACCCATGGCCCCAGGCCAGGCCCACCTCTTTTCTCTCTAATCTGCTGCTATGAAAAGAAGTTACCCCTGTTTCCGGGGGTGGTGGTGGGGCACTTTAGAGTCCCAAGTTGTCTCACAATTTGGCTTTTCTCACTGTTGTCTAATATGTGAGTTTTG
>NW_005248248.1:0-263 GCF_000412655.1 Myotis brandtii | reverse complement strand
CCATTTTAAGGAATTTGTAGTGGGAGGTACAGAAATGCAGAGATGATTGAACTACATTTTGAGAAAGGCCATGATTGAAGTATGAACTGTGCAATGAAAGAACAGGTTAAGTCTCTTAGAAAAGGTATCAATGAGTTGAGCATTTAAAATAGCAAACTGGATAAAGGAAAAAATCTTTGAAAATGTTATAAAATTATACTTACAGAAATATGGTGACAAATGTTTATATTATGTGAGATTGTAATGCAAATACTATATTCATC
>NW_005248247.1:0-263 GCF_000412655.1 Myotis brandtii | reverse complement strand
ATTAGCATATTACCCTTTTATTATTATACATGTACATGTCTTTCTTACTGACTATAAATTTATGAGGGGATTATGCCTTCCTCTTTATTCTCAATATGTAGCACAACACCTTGCACACAGTAGATGCTCAATAAATATTGGTTGTTTAATTGAAGTCATAGGAGACAAGGGCAAACCAGGAAGGACAAATCTATGCTATTTATATTTAAAACTGAAAGAGAACTTAACAGTCACCTAGTGTTTTCCTACATTTTGCAAGAGAA
>NW_005248246.1:0-263 GCF_000412655.1 Myotis brandtii | reverse complement strand
GTATTTAAAGGACCAGAAGGTTGAGAACCACTGCGTTAGTGCAAACAACGTGAAACGCAGGCGCCGTGGGGAGAGGGAGTGAGCCCCGAAGTCCCAGGAACTGTAAATTCCTGGTGATTTTCAGTCTTATTCACATCTTCCGGTTCCGATTTACTTACGAAGGGCAATGGGATTTTCCATGCTTTGCACCTTCGCCACTTAAACTACAGGGATCTATGTGTATGTACACGTATGGAAACCTGTCTACTTGGCACTTTTAGTTT
>NW_005248245.1:0-263 GCF_000412655.1 Myotis brandtii | reverse complement strand
ACAGCCCTCCCTCATAGAAAGCTGATTTTGATAAGGGTTTATGAGGGCAGTTGTAGAGATTACTCCTTTTTCTACAGTGCAATCAATCAACACTTCATGAATACTTCTCTGGAATATTTTTTTAACCCTAAAATGGATTCTTCAAGTTTTCCCTTCTTCCTCTTTAAAAAATGAACTGCTTACACTAAATTTAAAACCCAGAATTAACCTATTTTTTTTAATGGTCAGGCAGAAGCAGAGATGAGAGAACAGAGGTGCTCCCT
>NW_005248244.1:0-263 GCF_000412655.1 Myotis brandtii | reverse complement strand
AGTAAGAGGTGTGCAGGAGGCAGTTGACCAATTATTGATGTTTCTATCTCTCTCTCCCTTTTCTTTTCTCTCTGAAATCAATAAAAATATATAAAAAATATATGTTTAACTATTTTTACTCCTGTGGAGATTCTCAAAGAAGCTTGTAATTTCAGATAAATTAAGATCTATGAGTGTGTAATAATAAAGCTCCATGTTGATAGCATGTTTACTTTGGAATTACATAAAGACATACCAAATGAGAAGGCAAGATTCTTTGAAAA
>NW_005248243.1:0-263 GCF_000412655.1 Myotis brandtii | reverse complement strand
AAAGCTCCCAGAGGTGGGTGCTGAAAGCCAGCATTTCAGTTTATTCGTTTTAAATGAAAGCCATAATCGTCTCCATTTTAGAGATGAGAAAACTGAAGAGTGGGGCTACAGAGAGCTGGTACCAGGTCTCCCCAGGTGTGTCAGCCTCTGAAGCCCACTTTTTTTTTCATGCTTCCCCCATAAGTTGAAGGACTGAGAGTAACACTAAGAAAAGTCAAGAACAAGATTTTACTCAAGTAAGATTTATACTTACGTGCAGGGTG
>NW_005248242.1:0-263 GCF_000412655.1 Myotis brandtii | reverse complement strand
CCTCATCCCAGCCTGGGGTCCCAGGGGTTCTCCATCGCGCCCTCCCAGACCACAAAGGCCCCAGCTCCCTGCGCAGAGCGATAAAACAATGTCAGGTCGCCGTCCATCTGGACTTGGCGGAGCAGAGACGGGGGAGGGGACGGTGAGGGCCAGCTTTGCCCACCGGGACTGAGTAGGGGGGTGGAGTAAGAGGATGTCATCGCCGTCTGCATTCAGGAAGCAAAAGCAGTCTGTGCCTTTTGCACATGCTGTTCCCTCCGTCT
>NW_005248241.1:0-263 GCF_000412655.1 Myotis brandtii | reverse complement strand
CTGTTTCTTGGTACAGAAATATGCCTACTAGTACTAACGCTGCAATTATGGAAGGTTTTCTGGAAAAATTATGAAATTGGCTGATTACTTTTTAAAAAATTAATAAAATTAATTTAAATGTTAGACCAATTTTTGGTACATAGTACAGTTGAATGGAAAGTACAGAGAGTTCCCCATCTCCACACGTGCACAACCGCAATAAGGTATAAAAAAGATACCACCCAGGGTTTAAGCCAGACCATCTGAAGGCAGAGAGGAGAGGA
>NW_005248240.1:0-263 GCF_000412655.1 Myotis brandtii | reverse complement strand
TTTTTTTTTCCAGTCTGACTTCCCTCACTTAGCATAATGCCCTCAAGGTCCATTTACATTGGAGCAAATGGAAAAAAATGTCCTTCTTTGTGAGGACAAAGAAGGGGCTTTATAATAAATCTAACCAAAAGTAACCTTACAGGGTGGTCCGATCATAAATTCTTAACTGGGCAGGTCATGGTGGGTAATTACACCTCAAGCCTATAACTTTCCTCATACAAGGTTCTCTTTGCCTTAAGCAAGCCCTGCCCATTGTTTTTGTG
>NW_005248239.1:0-263 GCF_000412655.1 Myotis brandtii | reverse complement strand
TGGGGGTCCTGCCATTGCCTCGGGCCACCCCTGCCTCCACTGTCCCCGATGGAACCCGGGTGGGAAGGACCCAGGTGTACAGCCCCGTCCCCATCACAGCCCTAGCTGTGTCTGCAGTAGGGGAGCCGGGGTCCCCATGGCCTGTGACCACCACCCATATGCAAGGGGCTGAGATCTGGGGAGACCTCCCCTTGGCACGTGGGGACGGACGCCCCTCCCCCCTTCCCTGGGATGTGCCCAGATTGGTACCCAGTGCCCATAAA
>NW_005248238.1:0-263 GCF_000412655.1 Myotis brandtii | reverse complement strand
AAATCTGGATTAAATTGTATGAAGATGCTAAAAGATGGTACATAATACCTTCATTCTCAAGCAAAAGAGATATTTTTCCAAAAAGTGTCAGAGTATGGTCACATTCAATCACCAAGGTTTAGGACCCAGTATCACATGAGAACAGCAAGAACCCAGATTTTCCTGTAATGATTGAAGTCATACCCACCAAAAAATACAAGAGAGGTGAATCTCATAGGGGAATCTTCTTATATCCCATTATTATTATTAATTGTTATCATTCA
>NW_005248237.1:0-263 GCF_000412655.1 Myotis brandtii | reverse complement strand
CCACTCATGGAACATGACTCAAAGAAATGAAAGGCCTCGAGCATCCTGTGTCTCACTCGTGGCTTTCATCTGAAGAGCTGCTGGGTCCACAACAACCCTTGAAAGCTCAGCCAACAGTTCCCATCTAGTCCAGCAAACATGCTGGCTGCCGTGACTCCATAAGGACCACCACTTGTTCGCCCCTTTGTCAAAGGAACATAATAGCAAGGAATATGAGCAAGAAGCATTCACTGAAACTCTCCCTGGCCTATAACTTAGGTGTG
>NW_005248236.1:0-263 GCF_000412655.1 Myotis brandtii | reverse complement strand
TATATTCTTGTTCAATTGAATCTTATATAATTCTTGACATAATCAGAAGTTAATGGATTAATTTCATATAATTAACTGAGCTATATAACTCTGACTCAACAAACATTATTTGAGAGTCCAATATGTACAAAACATTGAACTGGGCTTTGGTTTTAGGACACCACAGATGACAGACGCTGTCTCTATCATGGAGTATACAGTCTAGTGACAACTACACAGGTCCTTACAAGGCAGTGGGATCTGTGCACATGAGAAGCAACAGT
>NW_005248235.1:0-263 GCF_000412655.1 Myotis brandtii | reverse complement strand
AAGTACGCATGCAGGTGAAACTGTCCAGGTTTTCCTTCTGCTTTGCTCCCCAGTTTAATCAACAAGCTTTTCAACATGTGACACAGGTAACGGGAGATGGTGTGAGTACACGCAGCTGCCCCTTTAAATCCTGCAATCAAAACCTTCCGGGGAGCAGAGTGGACTCCAGCAAGGTCAGCCTTCTTGTTCTTCCAATTACAGTTTACATTCACTATTATTTTGTGTCAGTTCCAGGTGTACAGCATAGTGGTTAGACAATCATA
>NW_005248234.1:0-263 GCF_000412655.1 Myotis brandtii | reverse complement strand
CTAAGGTCCCCCTTCAAGCCCCACTGTGTGGGGGGCATAGCCTGAGGTCCCTTGTCAGGCCCTACTGGGCCGTAGGTGTGGCCTGAGGTCCCCTGTCAAGGCCCGCTGGGCGGGAGCTACAGCCTGAGGTCCCCCAGGCCTAGTGTCAGGATGGGGGTGTGGCCTGAGTTCCCCCATCAAGCCCCACCAGGAGGGGGGGGGCACAGCCTCAGGTCCCCTGCCCCGGCCTGGCGCCACGCAGCCTCAGGTCCCTGCTGATTGCT
>NW_005248233.1:0-263 GCF_000412655.1 Myotis brandtii | reverse complement strand
ATGTAGGTACTATTAGTATTTCCTTTGTACAGATGAGCATACTGTAGCACAGAGAGGTTAAGTTTCACAAATGTCACACAGGCTGATAAGTAACAAAAGTAGGGTTTGAACCCAGGCATTCTGTTTCCTAAGTCCTTCCTCTTAACCACTTCAATATAAAGCTTTGTTTTGCCACTGGCCCTTGGAGATTGTTCAGATCTCCATGGGTATGAATTTCAGCTTTTCTGATCCAGAGACAGAGAAGCATCGATCAGACAGTCAAA
>NW_005248232.1:0-263 GCF_000412655.1 Myotis brandtii | reverse complement strand
TGAGATCTAGGAGACAAGGAGTGAGTCATGTGAAGTGGGGGAAGAGTATGCCAGGTGGAGGGAACAGCATATGTATGGCTTTGAGGTAGAGAAGAACTTTAAGGATTTAAAAGATTGAAAGAATGTGATACTTTAATCAATAAAGAAAAAAAATTAAAAAGAGAGATATGTGTACTTCCATGTTCATTGAACTATTATTCATAAAAGTAAAGCTATTGAAACAACGTAAGTGTCCCTCAATGAATGAATGGGTGAAAGAATAT
>NW_005248231.1:0-263 GCF_000412655.1 Myotis brandtii | reverse complement strand
TCATCATATATCTACTTACCTGTCTACTCTAACTACACCATACAAACACCTATACATACACATTAAAGATTCAGGATATGAAATGACACTGATTGGATGTAAATATTTATTGATTCATGTAAGTAGCTATTCACCTTTGAGCTAGTCACTTATTCTTTTTCTGCCTTAGTTACCATTCTACCTCAAAAATAGAGTTACTGTGAAGATTAATGTGATAACACATAATAGGTCCTTAGAATAATATGCAGCTCATATTACTAACA
>NW_005248230.1:0-263 GCF_000412655.1 Myotis brandtii | reverse complement strand
AGAAGTGTGATAAAAGATGTTGAATTCACACAATACTTCGCTCTCTCACAATTTTTTTTAGATAGGAAAGGGGAATTTATTCATGGAAGAAAAGTCATCTGTGAACCCTCTACCTGACTGAGTGTGTTTGACGTTAGCACTGTGGACTGGAACATGCCAGCCTCTCCATAGCAGGTGACAACAAACAGCACCGTGGTTCCACTCAAGTAGTGTTTCAAGAACCCAGGGGGCGCCCTAACTGGTTTGGCTCAGTGGATAGAGCG
>NW_005248229.1:0-263 GCF_000412655.1 Myotis brandtii | reverse complement strand
AGGTAGGAGCTGCAGGCAGCATTGGACTGCGGGTTTCCCAGTCCCTGCAGGCCATCCAGAGGGACTCCACCCATGCACTTTTGTTTACTCAAAAGTCCTTCAAGTTGAACTGGGAGGGGGGTAAAAAAGATAACCTTCCTACCTCAGACTCAAAACCACTTGGCCAAGATCTACTCATTGGTACAGTGGACACTGTCTTTACATAACAGTTTTTAAAACGTCTAAGGACTACATTTTTCTTTGAATTAAAACTCAATTTTTTT
>NW_005248228.1:0-263 GCF_000412655.1 Myotis brandtii | reverse complement strand
CTAGCCACTGTGGGGCTAGACTAATCACTCCTAGACAAAGCTTAACCAACTCAACTTCACAAACGATGGTGATTTATTATGTGCAAGAGACTGGCACTAAGTCTGTGACCTCCTGGTCTGCGTATTTCCAGGGATAGCATATACTTCTCTGGTATAAAAAGTCAACTCCTCTGATGGACTGTCAGAACTGCCCCACCACACGTTCTACGGGGCCGATTTTCCACAAATCCCCAGCATGTATCCTTCACTCTAGCCAAGCAGGT
>NW_005248227.1:0-263 GCF_000412655.1 Myotis brandtii | reverse complement strand
GGGTCAGCATGGTGCACTTCTCAAGTCCAGATGTCACAGTCAATAGCAGGGTATCGCTAACCAAAGCCATGGGCCAATTCTAGCCCACAGTATCTTGCTGTACACTTTATATGTAGGGATATTTTTACATTTTAAGGGGCCATGAAAAATATAGTATGTGACAGAGATTATATGTGGCTCTCAAAGCCTAAAACATTTACTTGACCAGTGTGTCTGGTGACTCTGACAGTTGGCATAGTTGGCAGGATGGTAAACTGAGGTAT
>NW_005248226.1:0-263 GCF_000412655.1 Myotis brandtii | reverse complement strand
GCCATGTTCTCTCGCTAGGTTCTGTCTCTAGGTTCTCAGGATACATTCTATTTGCTAATATTTTAAATCTATGTTAATGACAGACATTGGTCTGTACCAGGTAGTTTTCTTTTTGGTACTTTTTTGTTTGGTTTTGGTATCAGGGTAATTCTAGATTTATCAAAAGAACTTGGAAGTGTTCCCTCCTCTTCAGTTTTTCTGGAAAAGACTGTTTAAAACCAATGTTAATTCTTTCTTTTTATATATATATATTTTTTTTATTG
>NW_005248225.1:0-263 GCF_000412655.1 Myotis brandtii | reverse complement strand
CAATATTTAGTGATAAAGAAGGAATATACCCTCCATCACAAGATAAAGAGAAATGCCAGATAGATATAGATTATATAGATATAGATTGATACAAAAGAAAAAAATATTTTCATGCTTGGATTTAGTAAAAATTTCTTAAGAAAGTAAGAAAATCCAAATTTTTTAAATAAAAATAGAATTATATAAATATGGAAAATCTTCCATGGTAAAAGATATCAAACATGACAGTAAAAATTAAAAAGAGCTGATACGGTGGGAAAACT
>NW_005248224.1:0-263 GCF_000412655.1 Myotis brandtii | reverse complement strand
CCGCAGACACTTCGGTGTTCATGTAAGATTACGGTCGCGACAGTAACACATCCTAAAGCCATATTTACTCATGGAAATGCTGCCCGTCACCCACCCGCCAGGAGCCTGCATGCCATAGGGCTCCCCTTCCCCATGCTGCCTCCCTCTAAGGAGCAGGGCTGACCCTGAGGCAGACGTGTCCCCTGTCCCCTCCTGGGCCTTTAGGGCGACACATCACTTAACAGAAATTTTTATTGGTTTCAGAGAGGGAGAGGGAGAGAGAG
>NW_005248223.1:0-263 GCF_000412655.1 Myotis brandtii | reverse complement strand
TGGAGGGCTGGAATTTTCCCAATGCATTTATTGGAGACTGAGCTAGCGAATTTAATTGTTACTCTTACAATGACTCATTCCTCACTGCTGCATTCCCAGGCTGGCGTGCCCTGGCGAATGCAAAACTATTGAAATGTATGGAGAATAATGAAGATAAAACACTTAAGTGTCTCTTTGTGTAACAGTAATACAGTGCACAAGAAAAAAATCATTTTGTGATTTATATTTTATGATCTATTTAGAAAATAATCAAGTTTTTTTTT
>NW_005248222.1:0-263 GCF_000412655.1 Myotis brandtii | reverse complement strand
TACATTGCTGATGAAGATGTTTATTAGTGATTCCTCCTAAAACATATTTTGCTAACATATGTCTTAAAATATGCATTTACTTTGGTTTAGAAATTTACTTTGAAATTGCTTCAATCATTGACATTAGAAATAGCTAAACAGTGAAGCAGTATTTAAAGAGAGAGAGAAAGAGACTGAAATTACTCTACATGTACAATACTGAAGGAGAACAAATAAAGTAAAATAAGGCACATTCATCAGAAAAATGCTAAGCAATTATGAAA
>NW_005248221.1:0-263 GCF_000412655.1 Myotis brandtii | reverse complement strand
TACAGCATGGTGATTATAGTTAACAATACTGTATTATGTGCTCGAAGGTTGCTAAGTGATTAGATCTATATGTTCACATCACTAAAAAAGAATTGGTAATTATGTGCTGTAATGGAAATGTGAACAAACACTCCTGTGCTGATCACTTACCACCATAAAAGTATATCAAATGAACACACTATACACCTTCAAAATATGCAAGGTTACATGTCAATTATGACTCAATAAAGTTCGGGGAAAAATAGAAATTTGAAATTTGAAAA
>NW_005248220.1:0-263 GCF_000412655.1 Myotis brandtii | reverse complement strand
GAGACAAGGACCGGGAGAGTGAAGGCTCAGAATGGCGTGAGCTGCAGGCAGGAAGCTGTGCTCCACGGTGTCAAATTCTGCAGAGGAGCCTAAAGAATTAAGGCTGAGAATAGAACACCAGATTTAGCAAGAAGGTCATGGATGACACTGAGTTGGAGCAGTTTCAATAAACCAAGCAGTAAATAATATGTGAGAAAAATAAAACCAGTAGAGAATTCTTTCCGAGTTTGGCAAAGGTGAAGGGAAGAAGGTGGCCATGTCAT
>NW_005248219.1:0-263 GCF_000412655.1 Myotis brandtii | reverse complement strand
AGAGGGGCTGGAAATAGAATTCATGATCAATCATGATCATCAATTAGTTAATCATCAATGAAGCCTCCATAAAAATACAAAAAGTACAGGGTTTGGAGAGCTTCTGGGTTAGGGAACACATCCTCATGTTGGGAGAGTGGCATAGCCCAACTCCGTGGAGACAGAGCACCCACACTCAGGACCCTTCCAGACCTCATCCTGTCTGTCTTTCATCCATTCACCTATATCCTTAGCCCAGTGGTTCTCAACCTTCTGGCCCTTTA
>NW_005248218.1:0-263 GCF_000412655.1 Myotis brandtii | reverse complement strand
GCATTAGGAAGGTTGAGAACCACTGCTCTAGTAGGAGGAAAAGGCTGTGCAAAAGAAAAAACTTTTAGGGCTGGACCATATCTGCCTTGTTCACTGTGGTATCACCAATACCTATCACTGCATGGGGCAACTATGAGGAATTCAATACATATTATTTGAACAAATTAAACTCAGTTATAGTACAATGTATGGAGCAAGCAGAGGATGCCACGAAAACTCAAAGGAGAGATAGGTTATGGAAAGGGGAAGAGAATAGTTCAAAG
>NW_005248217.1:0-263 GCF_000412655.1 Myotis brandtii | reverse complement strand
TTACTGTTGTTAATCTCTTACTGTCTGTAATTTATAAGTTAAACATTATCATGTGTATGTATGTATAGAAAAAAACATAATAATAGAGAGGTTTGGTACTATCCACAGTTTCTGGCAATCATTGGGTCTTAGAACATATCCCCAACAGATAAGGGGGGTTACTGTGAAATAGCAGCTTCTCAAGTAGACATAGCAGACACTGATTGCACCCCACCCAGTATGTACGCAAATGGCGTCCTCCCTGAGGTACCTTCAAATTGCTT
>NW_005248216.1:0-263 GCF_000412655.1 Myotis brandtii | reverse complement strand
ATTGGGGGTCTTGGAATATAGTCTCTATATGGGGGACAACTGTACTATATAAAGCAAAACAAGTAATATTGTGTGGTGTTGATGAAAGGATAGATATATTTACACATGAAAAAGAATAAAAAGTCCAGAAATAGACCCACATTTATTGCCAGAAATTCTTAGCATTCCTTGATGCATCACTCCAATCTTTGCCTCTGTTGTCACATGGCCATATTCTTCTTGTGCAGTGGTCGCCTCATTAGTCAACAGAGCCAAATATCAAC
>NW_005248215.1:0-263 GCF_000412655.1 Myotis brandtii | reverse complement strand
TGGAAGCATGTCTATGTGAGCCAAAGAGAGACTTTCCAAAATGTGCTTTCTCCTCACAGAATAATTTTCTTAACCCTCTTAAGAATACTGATGCTTTCCCTTCCTCTGGACTTAGGAAATGGTCTATTAGGAGCTCTTCTCATTAACAAATTTCTAGACGCCCCCCTTCAAAAAAAAATCCAGGGATTGACAACTGGAGCTCTTACATCAGTGGAAAGGGATGGTCCTTAGTTATGGGCCTCTCTGATTCTGTCTCTTCCAGG
>NW_005248214.1:0-263 GCF_000412655.1 Myotis brandtii | reverse complement strand
AATTTGACATTTTAATATTTGATTTTGAATTTTTAAATTTAAGATATAAAATACAGTGTTAAATTAATTTTTCTATTGAAGGTTACTCAATTTCCCCAAAGCCTTTTATAGAGTGGTCTATTTTTTCCTTCTTAATTTGAGAACTAAACATTTTCATATATAAAATATATAAAATATCATATATGTGTTTTTTTAATTCTCACTCAAGGGTATGTTTATTGATTTTAGAGAGAGGGAAAAAGAGAGAGAGAGAGAGAGAGAGA
>NW_005248213.1:0-263 GCF_000412655.1 Myotis brandtii | reverse complement strand
CAGCCTGGGGTGCCAACACGTGCTCTGTGTCTGGGAGGGTTTATCACAACGACTTGGCCCCTGAAAGGCTGAGGCTGTCAGGGCTTCCTGGTAAAAGCCTTGCTCTCCAGTTGCGGTGCTTGTCACAGTGGCAGCCATCAGCCCGGCCACCTGGCACGACTGCTAACACGCGTCTCTGCAGAGAGAGTCACAGCTGCAGACAGGCCCTGATGGGAATGGCAGCCTACAAGGTCCCGTGTTCACTGCCTCCCGCAGAAATATTC
>NW_005248212.1:0-263 GCF_000412655.1 Myotis brandtii | reverse complement strand
TTATGGCTATTACTATGGCTTTATTAAGTCAAAAGAATGTCACATGCAGCCGTGAACCCACTTTGCCCATCCCCGGGGGTGTGCCTTTCTGAAAATTCGACGGTGCTCTACTGGACTTGACTTTGTAAGTTTCAGATCAAAGGCTGGCACTTTATTAACTAGGTCACAGTGAGGGCTGTTACACCAATCGAGTGCGAGAAAGCCCACTGCACCAGATAAGCTGACATGGTGAAAAAAGCGACTAAGGTTGTGTTCTGTGTCAT
>NW_005248211.1:0-263 GCF_000412655.1 Myotis brandtii | reverse complement strand
GCCCCACAGGAAGAGTAGAGCCAGTGGTCGGGCCTCCAGCTGGTATTCTGAGTAGGATGGAGGCCATGGGAGCAGGCACGTGACGTGCTCTGAGCTGTCCTATTAAAGCATCCCTATGGCGGGGTGAGAATAGAGCACAGGGCAGCGGAGGGAGCCAAGAGACCAAGAGAGGAGGCAGGTGGAGACCAGGCAGGCGATGGAGACAAGCTGGACAGGGCGGTGAGCAGTGCTGAGTTGTGGGAATGTTTTGAAGGTAGAGTAGA
>NW_005248210.1:0-263 GCF_000412655.1 Myotis brandtii | reverse complement strand
CAACTCGGTGGAGTTACTAAGGCACCAATTGGGCAGGAAGGAAGAGCCTTGCTAGAGGCATGGACTTTAAAATGTATGGACATTACTGAGACAGGCAGCATACAAATAACTAATCACAAGGCAGTAAGGCATAGAAACCAATCCCAAGGTCTTTACTAAGGCATAATTCTTTGAAAGAACCAATCAGGAGCTAGCAAGGCTGTATCCACCCCCTAGATTAAACATCGCGTGCTTCCTCTCACCTTCACTTCTCCCCTGGCACA
>NW_005248209.1:0-263 GCF_000412655.1 Myotis brandtii | reverse complement strand
AGGCCAGGGTGGGGAGGAGCAGGGTAGCTGAAGAGCAAGCGTTCTGCACTGAGCTGCTCCAGTCCCGTGTCAAATGCAGAGCTGAAACCCCGCCCGGTCTCACTATGCCAGGTCTACAGCTTGCCTTGTGCGCTACATGCAAAATCCTACAACCTTTATTTACAGTCAATTGTTTATTCTCCTGTTTATTATACCACATTCTCTCTCCTGAGTATCCCAAGTCTCCACGACGAGGCTTCACAGTGGGAAAATCCATTAGCTTT
>NW_005248208.1:0-263 GCF_000412655.1 Myotis brandtii | reverse complement strand
CCAGACAGCAGTGCTTGGGGATTCCCAACTCTGCCGCATTTATTTCTCCTGCGAGAACTCCCCAGCCCTGTCAAGAAGCTGGACTAGGCCTCACCAGTTTGGCTCAGTGGATAGAGCGTCAGCGGCCCCAAGGGTCCAGGGTTCGATTCCCCTCAAGGGCACGTAACTCAGATTGCAGGCTCCTCCCCAGCCTGGGCCCTGGTCGAGCTAATGCAGGAGGCAACCCATCGAGGTGTTTCTCTCACATCGATGTTTCTCTCTGT
>NW_005248207.1:0-263 GCF_000412655.1 Myotis brandtii | reverse complement strand
GTTCTCGTTTGTCAGACGCAGGTGCGCCCGAGGCTGTCGAACCCGATGTCCTGGAAGCCTCACAGCCACACGTGTTCCTCAGGGAGGTCCAGGTCCACCTTAAAAGAAGCCACACGTGTTCCTTAGGGAGGTCTAGTTCCACCTTAAAAGATCCAGGGCCCCTTGAAAACCACAAAAACATAACACTCAGATCCTGTAATGAAAGTTGCGTTGTGGTGGTGTTGCTGGGAACAGCTCAGATCAATCAGAAAGGCATTAGCTAA
>NW_005248206.1:0-263 GCF_000412655.1 Myotis brandtii | reverse complement strand
CTGAAGACAAGAACGAAACGTTCAAAAAAGCGTTGACCACAGGCGATATTTCCTTGGTCCAGGAGCTCCTCAGTTCTGGTGAGAAATACGGGGTAGTTTCAGCCCAACGCCATTGTCTAAGTTCACGGCTGTTTCTGATTTTAAAAGGTGTGAGTTGCTTTTCTCAGGACATCACAGCGAATGTTAGTGGATCGAGTGTCCTGCAAATCTTTCTGACTCTGAGTTCTCTCTGCCTTTTCTTCCTCTAGTTTGAATGCCACCCT
>NW_005248205.1:0-263 GCF_000412655.1 Myotis brandtii | reverse complement strand
TCTTGTCATTTTGCTCTCAAATTATCTATCCTGTCTTATGCTGTTATCATTATGCATCGTCTGGATATCTTATCTGCCAAGCCAGATTGTCAGCTCTTCAGGGAGAGACTGCATTCCCCCTTGGCCCTGTGTCACCCCCCCACACACACACACACATAGGTTCTCAGTGTGTGTGTGTGCACACGCGCGCACCAGGCCAGGGCCCCCCCCTCTACCTCCCCCCCCCCAGGCTAGGTTCTGATGCAGTAACAACCACCAGATCT
>NW_005248204.1:0-263 GCF_000412655.1 Myotis brandtii | reverse complement strand
ATTAGTGACTTTGAGCATGTTCTCATGTCTCTTGGCCAACTCTCTGTCCTTTTTGAGAAGTGTCTATTTAGTATCATCCCTGTTTTATTGATCAGAAACAGAGCCTTAGAGAATGTATGTTGCTTTCCAAGGTATTATATGGGTGGACTTGTGTAGTCCCCAAACGTATTGATGTCCTAAGCCCAGTACCAGTGAATATGACCTTATATGGAAGTAGGGTCTTTGGAGTTAAGATGAGGTCATTAGGGTGGGCCCTAATCCAA
>NW_005248203.1:0-263 GCF_000412655.1 Myotis brandtii | reverse complement strand
CCTTCTTCCTAGCCTTTCATGATCCAACTGAAAAGTTACCATTCCACCACAGCTAATTCTAATCCCTACAGCCGGAATTACTGTCTCTCTCTTTTCCCCTAAGGACTTCGTTTATATGGTCAGACATATACTTTCCGCCAGGCACTATACTTATTTATGCACGTTTTATGTGTCTTGTAAGACTGAGACCCTGAGGATAGGAACTCTCTTGGTAAGCCCTCGCTACTCATTCCACCTCCAGAATTTCTAGTGTGTTGCTTTGC
>NW_005248202.1:0-263 GCF_000412655.1 Myotis brandtii | reverse complement strand
GGACCCTTCCAGGGTCTCTTCTTTGCCATTCCTTGTCTTCCATGTCCACGCTCCCCTCGTGGTAGTGAGACTGGTGTTTTGCACTGAAACCTTTTGCGATTTCCTCTTTCTGGCTCTTCTCTAAGAGGACAGATAAATGGACGGAAGCCTGTAGAGCTGGGCTGCAATACCGCGACTCACCAGTAGGTGCCACCATCTCACAAATGATTTCTCCTGCTTCCAGAATCTAGTCTACAGCTTTAAATGCCTAGTTTATTTCATCC
>NW_005248201.1:0-263 GCF_000412655.1 Myotis brandtii | reverse complement strand
CCTGGGCAGGGCTGTCGGCCATCAATCCACCGGCTCCTTCTGCACCGAGAGGGAGCGGGAGCGGCTGCCGTGTTCTCTGATGAATGACGGCCGCCCGTCCCCCAGCCCCGCGCCCCGGGATCCCGGCGTGCGTGTAAATCAGACTAATGAAAGCCCGGGCTGTCGTTTGCAAGAGCAGGCGTGCGTGCCGGAAACCTCCGTGCAGTGCCCGCGAGGTGCCCGGGCCTGGGCTGAGCTCTGGGGGCGCAGACGCAAACCGGGGG
>NW_005248200.1:0-263 GCF_000412655.1 Myotis brandtii | reverse complement strand
GAGTGTGTTGCGTAGATTGTCACGGGGGCCAGTGTGAGTGCGGCTACTTATTTAGGCAGTGTATTCCCTGTGTTGGTAGGGTTTGCACATGTTTGTAGTGTCTGAGTGTATTACGTGTGATCGATTGGTCCATGGTGAATGCAGTGTTCGTGCCAGGTGGTTGTTCTGAGGGCGCATTAGGTGCTTCTGGTGTGACGTGTTCGAGTGGGTCGCTCGACAGACGGGGGTTAGGCGTGTGTGGCTGTTGAACTGAGCATTAGCCC
>NW_005248199.1:0-263 GCF_000412655.1 Myotis brandtii | reverse complement strand
ATTTCTCCTAGGTATATTTCTTTTTTTCTTTCTTTTTCTTCTTCTTCTTTTTTTTTTATGTTTGGAGCGATTTTCTTGTTAGGGTGATGTAATATCAGTCTTCTATGAAGTTCAGAGATCTGTAACATACCTCAAAGCATTTTTCACCCTACAGAGCCAAATTAAAGATGAAAGAGGACAGAGGGAGAAATGTTCATTGAAATATAAATATTTCATCTTTATTAATTCTTAAAGTAGGCAGGAAGAATTTTTAAAAAGATGAA
>NW_005248198.1:0-263 GCF_000412655.1 Myotis brandtii | reverse complement strand
GCCTGCAGTGTTTCCTTGAGGAAGGAAAGAGGGATTCAATTTTTAATTTATATTCACATATTTAATTCCTAGGAATTCTTTCATGTGTTCTGATTACACCTTTATCTTGCCTGGTCGTTCTTGTTTTATTGATGCCATAGTCTCTTGAAATGTTTTTGAAGATATTAAAAAGAATTTAAAAATACAGGTTTCTATTATTTACCAAATTAGCTTGATTTTCTTTAAGGTCAGTTGGTTTGTTCATCTTGGGCCTCCTTTTCATC
>NW_005248197.1:0-263 GCF_000412655.1 Myotis brandtii | reverse complement strand
GTTTCTAAGCAAGATGAGGTCTAATGGAAATAAGATAAGACCTTTTCCAGCATGGGCAAAAGCAGAAGCAAAGACATACAGGTGGAGAAATGAAATAATAATACTGAGGATTCAACGATTTGTGTCATGTATCAGATACTAACATTAGGAAGGAGGGACTAGACTTAAAGGAAAGAGAATAAATCTGGGAAAAATTCTCAGAACACAAGGTGTCATGTACTGTTACTCTTTTGTGAACTTCTCCTTCCCCTCCTTGTGATTCT
>NW_005248196.1:0-263 GCF_000412655.1 Myotis brandtii | reverse complement strand
GGCGAGAGGAGGGCAGAGCAGTCGAGAGTGGGAGGGAGAGAACCAAGAGGGAGGACTGTCTTCCCTGACGTGGGAAGCTCTTTGGTGCTCCTTGCAGCCTCACAACCACCTGGTCAGGTCACAGCTGGGGGGAGCACCTCAGGCCTGGTCCACAGGTGGGGTCTGCTCTGCTTCCCTCCTCACACCCCCAAGTACAGAGCGAGTGTGGGATGGCACAGGAAAAGTGGAGGCACTCTTTCTAGAAGCCATTTTCTCTGCCTCCC
>NW_005248195.1:0-263 GCF_000412655.1 Myotis brandtii | reverse complement strand
TCCCAATCATGGTCTACAATTACATGGCACTTAAAAAAAATATGTTGTAGAATTTATAATGACGGCAAATGTTTGATGCAAACATGAGTCATGTGGTATTGTGGCAAGCTTTTCTGCCAGTATTTTTGAGATTGAAAATGTTAAACCCATCCAAAAAATCCACACTAGATATTCTCAATAAAGACTTTAACAATACCCATGGTCAACGAAATATACCAGTTTGATTATATTATGGGTACAGTTATTCTCTTGGGCGTACTTTA
>NW_005248194.1:0-263 GCF_000412655.1 Myotis brandtii | reverse complement strand
TTTCCACTGTTACAAATTATTTTGTAAATTGTTCATGCCTTCGCCCATACCAGTATTTTTAATTTTGGGAAAATAGGTTCTGTATAGTTTTCATTTATTTTATCTGTTTTATAACATTTAATGGATGTGTGCATATTACCTCCATATGTATATTCAATAAATAAATATTTACTGATTGGATAGAATTCCTTTCATAAATGCTTAGAGCGTTGTCTGTAGCCCATAATGAAGCAACAAAAGTCTTCAAATTGGGCGTGTGGCAT
>NW_005248193.1:0-263 GCF_000412655.1 Myotis brandtii | reverse complement strand
GGGGGGGACACACCCTGCCACCCAGGGCCCGGCTCTGTGGGGCCGAGAAGCTGCTCTGCTGTGGGGTGTGCTGGGGGGCGGCCCCCCACAGTCCTGCCAACCAGAGGGCTGATCCCCCAGGACTAGGACCAGCTTCACGCCAAACAGAGTGAAGCTACAAAACATCGCTAGACACATACATGAGTCCCACAGACCAGGAGAGCCGGCTGCTGGCTCGCGGGCGCCCCCTGTAGGGAGTGTGCGACCCCTGATGGCCAGCTGGG
>NW_005248192.1:0-263 GCF_000412655.1 Myotis brandtii | reverse complement strand
TTACTGATTTGGAGATAATGAAAGCCATTCAACTTTTCTTCCGTTAACCTCCTCTATTTAGTAATTGTCTCATTTAATTAGCCGTATAGTTAAGGTTAAAAGCATACAAGTCAGATTTTAGGTAGAAATAACTATAAAGCTGTGTGACTTGAGCAATGAAGTTAGGCTTAGTTTTGTTAAGTCTAACTTTATTGTCTCACTTACTCTTTTCTATGGATATCTTAACTTTTTTTAAAAATATATATTTTTTTATTGATTTCAGA
>NW_005248191.1:0-263 GCF_000412655.1 Myotis brandtii | reverse complement strand
AAAAAACATTATATAGGTTTTGAAATATAAAACTACTTTAATTTTTCAGTTAGAAAATTCTTCCCTACAAATACCAATTTTATGGGAACACATGTACTCTGTTGTCAACGTCACAGGCTGGGCAGCTGCATTTCCTCCCATGACGTCAGAGAAAAGCTCACTGTACCTTGTCAAATTGGGGTTGGAAGTGAGGTTTCAGAAACCACCAGCACTCCATTACCACATCTTACAGTTGAACTGTGCTTTCTAGTTTTAAAAGTCCA
>NW_005248190.1:0-263 GCF_000412655.1 Myotis brandtii | reverse complement strand
CTTGTGATTAGACTAGAGTTAAGGATTTTGGGGAAGAATATCAGAAATGTTCACATCATATTGGGGTATATGCAGGGCTGGCTAAGTAAATTTTCAGGGCTCAGTGTAGAATGAAAAAGTGAAGCTGTGTGTTCAAAAGGCAAAAAAAAAAGTTAAAGGTACTAAAATATAAAACTTTCCCTTTTTCTCTACATTTTCCCTCTTAACTTTTATTTGCCATATATTTAATGCCACCCTAAATGAAGAAAAGATAACATTTTACA
>NW_005248189.1:0-263 GCF_000412655.1 Myotis brandtii | reverse complement strand
AAAGGGCCAGAAGGTTGAGAACCACTGCTCTAACTCTTGTTTGTTTACCTTTCTGGGTGAAGTTGTGGCTGATTCTCTATGGAGGAGCAGGATTCTCACATAGCCAGTTGACATGACACTCATTCTAACTCATGTTTTTCCAGGGTCATATCATATTAGATGAATGAATTATACATTTCACTATAAGGGCATCTTGAAGAGTCCCAGTGTTCTCCTGTTATGAAATGTGCTTCAGTAAACACACTTGTCTATACACTTTGTAC
>NW_005248188.1:0-263 GCF_000412655.1 Myotis brandtii | reverse complement strand
CCCAACTCAAAGTGTCTAAAATAATCAGAAGCAACCCATAGTGCATGCGACCAGGTGCCAGCGGAGGCGCTCCTGAGTGCCGGCCGGCCTGCTCCCATCCCCGCCCTGCCTCCCTCTGCTCCGCTCCAGAGCAGCCTGGCTCAAGCACCAACAACTCCTGGCTCAATCCCGTCGACCTGAGGAGAAAGGGGACATTTGTCCACCAACAGGTGCAGTCAATGTCCCAGGGCTGGTTTCTCACTGACCCATTTGGCTCGGACCTA
>NW_005248187.1:0-263 GCF_000412655.1 Myotis brandtii | reverse complement strand
GTCTGTCTCCACAGAGGGACATGGGGCAGGGATGTCGAGTGACCTCATGGCAGGTGCGTGCAGAGTGCCTCTCCTCGGACACACCCAGCGTCTAGTTCTGGCCTCTGTGTCCCCTGGACAGGGACGCTGCCCTTCTCTGAGGGTCCTGTGCGTCTGGGCTGATGCAGCGGGGAGGGGCGTGGAGACGCGGGGGCGCCTGGGCACAGGTGTCAGCGCTCGCCTGGTGCTCAGCCTTCTGCCTCAGCTCCTGGCTGCACCTCCCT
>NW_005248186.1:0-263 GCF_000412655.1 Myotis brandtii | reverse complement strand
GACAGGTTATTAATTATTGATTCAATTACTTTAATAGCTATAGATCTGCCAGGGCAGGTCTGCCCTGGCGTGTGTGGCTGTTATTAAGGATTGTCCCATGCACGAAAAGGTCACCTGTTCGATTCTGGTCAGAGCACATGCCTGGGTTCCTGGCTTGATCCCCAGGAGGCAGCTGATCATTATGTTTTCTGTCTCTCTAAAAACCAGTAGCATACATATTTAAAAATAGATATAGATCTATTCAGATTATAAATTTCTCCTTG
>NW_005248185.1:0-263 GCF_000412655.1 Myotis brandtii | reverse complement strand
TCTTTACTCAACTATTTTTGCTGTATTCTGTGTTTTGGGGAGAGAGGCTATAGTGCATTAGAGTAGGGCAGGTGGGAAAAGTGTCACAGCAGAGGTAGGACTTGGTTTAGAGGGACCCTACTGATGACCGAGTTAGAACATCTGTGGTATGTTGTTTGGCTGGATTGGCAGGTGTGGGCCAGATGGCAGGATCCTGGAAAGCCAAACCCAGGATTCTGGAAAATTGTTAATACTCTATATCAGCGGTTCTCAACCTGTGGGTC
>NW_005248184.1:0-263 GCF_000412655.1 Myotis brandtii | reverse complement strand
AAATCACTTGAAAACCAGACTCGGCAAGCCCACCCCCCCTTGGCAATACCCAGGGGGCACACACAGGCAGTGTCACGTCCCTGGCCAGGGACACAGGCAGATAGGTTCACCTCAGCACAGGGCAGGGATGTGCACAGGCAGCGCCAAGTCTGAGGTCAGGGACACAGGCAGGTAGTGACATGTTCCTGGCCAGGGACTCAGGCAGCTTCACCTCAGCACAGGGAGGGGATGCACACAGGCCTCGCCAAGCAGGCAGGCAGCTG
>NW_005248183.1:0-263 GCF_000412655.1 Myotis brandtii | reverse complement strand
CCATCAGCCCGCCCCACCACAATAGGCCCACAGCCCCACCCCCCAGCTGACCCTCCCCTGATCACACCTCCACCCCAATAGGGGGTGGTGCTGTCCAGCCAATCTCCTGCAGCCCCTCCCTTCATCTGGCCTCACCCCAGATTGGCCCCCTCATCCCGATCAGGAGAAGGGCTGGCAAGCCAACTCTTGGCCCCTCTCCCAGGACACTGGCCCCCGATCGGCATCCCCCACCCCCCCCATTCAGGGGCAGGGCTGGCCGGCCC
>NW_005248182.1:0-263 GCF_000412655.1 Myotis brandtii | reverse complement strand
ATATATGCCAGTGGCCCAGCAAGCAGCTGGGCAGAATTTAACTTTTTAGTGAGTTCTTGAGACATTAAAACAATTATGCTTAATTGTTAGTGTGTCTAAGGGTTGTCTAAGGTGCTTGTTTAAACCATGGATTTATAGTCCTCATGCCCAGAAATGTGGATTTACTATGCCAAGATGGAATTTTGATCTCTGCATGTTTGCGTTTTTACATAAAAATGTTTCTGATGGAAGAGAGTGGCAAGAAATATTCAAAGTGATGAATA
>NW_005248181.1:0-263 GCF_000412655.1 Myotis brandtii | reverse complement strand
TAGCTTGTAGATAAACAGCATGTTTGTATAAGAATCCAAGGAACTAGGTTCAAAAGGTATAGACTCTGACCTCCAGCCATCTCAGTTTTAGGAGAATTGCTCAACTTCAACAATAAAACCAGGATTATGAAAACCAGGATGACGCACACCAGCCTGTCCCTTGACCAGTCTGAGATCCTTATCAGAGTGGACTGTGCTGGCCTGCACATAGAGAGCTTTTTACACCCCTCCTCTTGATCTCTTTGTTCTGCTTTCCCTCTCCC
>NW_005248180.1:0-263 GCF_000412655.1 Myotis brandtii | reverse complement strand
TCTATCCTCTGAGTAGAGGTAACTATTTTAAGATTGTATGGGAGTTTGTCAAGTTAATGGCAACTGTGAAATGGTGTGATTTTATAAAAATGTGGCGTAAGTATCTCAACCTGAGATGAATGAAGCAATACTTACTACCTTTTAGGATAACCTCCACCTTCAGAAATTGAATTTCTGACATACATGAGAGAATTTCCTCCTGGTAAAAAAAATGAAATTGATTCTCAAGAATCTTGGGTTTCAGACATGCACACATCCCTTTT
>NW_005248179.1:0-263 GCF_000412655.1 Myotis brandtii | reverse complement strand
CCCGCCTGTGTCCCCGAACTCAGCCCCTCCTCTGGAGAGGAGTGTCACAGCAGAGGCGACATAGCGCCGGGCATGCTAAGTGCCCTGGGCCGCCGCGACCATCCGCACGACGGCAGAAAAGGGAACCAAGGACTCTGCGATGACCGGTTCAACCGATGCTGCTGAGCACTGATCTGCAAAATTCCGGACCGCCACTCATCCACACACTCACCCAGCAAACAGGGCTTTCCGAGCAGCAGGTTTTGTAGGTCTGGTATGTTCTC
>NW_005248178.1:0-263 GCF_000412655.1 Myotis brandtii | reverse complement strand
GAGAAAGAGAGGAAGAGAGAGAGAAAGAGAGGAACATTGATGTGAGAAAGACTGGTTGCCTCCCACACGTGCCCTGACCAAGGGCGGGGAGCAGACCTGCAACTCAGGTACATGCTCTTGACCAGGAATCGAACCTGTGACCCTTTGGTGACTAGGCCGACGCTCTAACCACTGAGCACCACTGGCCAGAGTTAATAACTTTTATTTTTGCGTTTATTGAAGAAAATCTAGATGGAAGAGTTAAGCAAAAAGAAGGGGAGACA
>NW_005248177.1:0-263 GCF_000412655.1 Myotis brandtii | reverse complement strand
TGGCGAGGGCTCGGTTGAAGCGATGGGCACCACATGCGTTCGCCCCAGCCCCCGCACACACCCAGATCGCATTGGGACATGTCTCCAGTGGGTGGGGAGGGCTCCGTTGAGGCCATCCGCACAGCTTGCCTTTGCCCCAGCCCCCGCCCGCCCCCGGGTTGCACTGGGACATGTCTCCGGTGGGCAGGCAAGGTCTCAGGCAAGGCGATCTGCACTGCTTGACTTTGCCCCAGCCCTCACGCATTGGGACATGTCTCCGGTGG
>NW_005248176.1:0-263 GCF_000412655.1 Myotis brandtii | reverse complement strand
GGGCTCCCCGGCCCACAGCACAAGCTCCGAAGCCCCCCCTCCAGGGGCAGCTCGGGCACCGGGATGCCACCTGCCAAGGGACAAACGGGCAAGCTCCTCGCCTTTGGCCCAACCTCTGGGGGGGGGCCTTCCCGTGACTCCCTCCCCGTCTCCCCTTCCTTCGCGCACAGTCACTGCAGCTCCTGCTGGACACACACTTCCCAGTCAGCAGTGCCCACGCGACCATGTTCTATGTACAAGTTCCGGGCTGTGCCCGTCAGGGG
>NW_005248175.1:0-263 GCF_000412655.1 Myotis brandtii | reverse complement strand
CCCTAGACCTTCTGAATCCAATGTTCTGAGGTGGGTCTCAGCAATCTGGGTTTTAACAAGTCCTAACGGTGATTCAGATGCATCCTCTAGGCTGAGAACCCCTGGACCAGGCCAGTACCCCCATTTTACAATGGAAGAAGCTGAAACTCAGGGAGGCTATGTGATTTGCTCAACGTCACATGCTAAGGGCAGCACCTGGGGTAAGCCCAGGGTTCCTCACTTGTAGATCCCTAAGAAAATCCACTATGTCCATGGACTGTTCA
>NW_005248174.1:0-263 GCF_000412655.1 Myotis brandtii | reverse complement strand
GGCTCCTTCTCCTTCCTGGGCCAATCTTTGCTCAAACCTAACAGGGCAAAGGACGAGGTTAAATGGACCGCAGCAGGCTCTGCTTCTCTTAAAATCCTGGGGTGCTCTTGTTGCTCATGGGACCTCTGACACGCATCCCAGCCAGGTGCCTGAAATCTGGCTGATTTTGCACCCAAATCAATCCCAAATGGGGCCGGCCAAGGATGCGGCCACGGAGCAGGAGCCTCTGGCTGGATTAGTGGGAAGGCGCGCAGACAAATGCG
>NW_005248173.1:0-263 GCF_000412655.1 Myotis brandtii | reverse complement strand
GGCAAGAACCTACAGGGGGTGCTGCACTAGGTCCCTCTTGTCTGAGAAGAGCAGGATGTACTTAGTCTCCTGACTGGACTTAAGTAGAAAGGACACAAAGAGACACTTTAGTAAGGGAACCATTCATTCGCTCAGTGTTGGTTTCCCTTGTCATAGAAAAAGCTTGATCTCTCTTTCAGATGGATGATGAACCTTAATTTTTTTAAAGAAACATTATTTTATTTATTTGCTCATTTTTGGTTAATCCTCGCCCAAGAATATTT
>NW_005248172.1:0-263 GCF_000412655.1 Myotis brandtii | reverse complement strand
CTTTCTTGTTGGACGGATTGGTTTTAACACCTATCTCCATAGCCCGTGTCTACAGCGTCCTCTCGCTGCAGTCTTGTCCTGCCTTTAGAGCATGAGTGGCTACTATCAAACCGTGATTCTAGTGACGTGATGGTATGAGTGAGAAGGGCGAGGTCCAGGCCTAGCTTTTGGGGGTGGTAATTAGAAAATCTTGTGATAGGACATTTGTAGAATAAAGCAATGAGGAGACTGATGGCGGGAACAGCACTGCAGCAGAGGAGAAG
>NW_005248171.1:0-263 GCF_000412655.1 Myotis brandtii | reverse complement strand
GTTTGTGCACAAAAAGTGAAGCTCACCAGGTTGACCCAAGGCCCTGGTCACCAGCCTGCTGGGGACGTGAGTGTGGCAGGAACAACACCATCGGCTCTAGTGCCCCGGGAGCGGGCGAGGGGTCACCGCGCTTGGCTATCCCCTCATCCTCACGGCCCTGGGATGTCCATTCCCCTCACTTCATACCCAGGAGGCGCAGAGGGCGCTCAGCGGCCCCTGGCGAGCTGGCAGGGGGCGGCCCTGCAGGACTCAGCGCCTTGGCG
>NW_005248170.1:0-263 GCF_000412655.1 Myotis brandtii | reverse complement strand
AGGGCGTGTGCAGGAGGCATCTGGTCATGAGTCTCTCTCGCATCAGTGTTTCTCTGTCTCTCTCTCCCCCCCCTTCCCTTCCCTCCCTTTCATTCTCTCTAGGGATCTATGGAGGGATATCCTTGCCTGAGGATTTAAAAAAAAAAGCACAAATAAAAAGGTCTTCAGGCCAAAGAAAAAAGTTATACAATGAAAACTTGTATCTACAAAAAGGAATAAAAAGCTTATACATTGTAAACATGGTTAAATATAAGCTAATTTTT
>NW_005248169.1:0-263 GCF_000412655.1 Myotis brandtii | reverse complement strand
TCTAGTGCTCAGGTCAACATAGAAACAGAATTTACAGACATGGCATGGACAGGACCGCCTTAGGAGTGATTAGAGAAGAGGTCCAATGTGAAAGATGAGGAAATGGGGGAAATCCAGCAAATGTGCCTTCCTACTTGACTTCCCAATGCTGAGAACTGTTAAACACCCCGAGTATTCCTCTTATCCTGACCTAACCCAGCGATTTTCAACTGGTGTTCCGCAAGCATGTTTAACCCCTAGAGTGCCGGGGAGCGCAATCGCGC
>NW_005248168.1:0-263 GCF_000412655.1 Myotis brandtii | reverse complement strand
ACATTTATAAATTTTTATTGAAGTACAATATACATACAGAAAATTGCTCTAATTATTACATGCACACTCAATGAATTTTCAAAGTGGATCTTCCCATGGAACCAGTACCTGTCCATCAAGATACAGAACATGAGCAGCTCCTGTAGCCTCCCTCATGCCTCCCACCCCTCCACCCATTCTCATCACTACCGTCCCAGGGCTGATCATTATCCTGACTTCTCACTAGCCTGTCTTCGTGAACTTTCTACAAAGAGAATGATAGA
>NW_005248167.1:0-263 GCF_000412655.1 Myotis brandtii | reverse complement strand
CTAACACATGCATTTTCTCTTTAAGGTCCATCACAGCATTGTTCTGCACTTAGGAACACTAGTCAGCACTTCAGCACTGCTCTTCTGGGCCATTTTAAAAGTGGAGTCACCAACAAAGTGCAAAAATCATGGTGCTAAGCAAACTATGAAAGGGGACAGCATGAGAGCTGACGCAAGAAGGCAAGGCATCGCTTTGTTCAGAGGGAATGTGCATGTCGGGCAAAGTCAAATTTTTCACCATTCTGCACATGTCCTCAGATGAC
>NW_005248166.1:0-263 GCF_000412655.1 Myotis brandtii | reverse complement strand
GACTTTCTAATGTGTTTTTATCTGATTTTGTCTGAAAATACTCGATTGCTGATAGAACATGCTCCTTTTTCCTCCTGAAAGCTTAACAAACCCACTCCAATAGTTTGCTTATGAGGAACTTATGACTCAATGAGAAGGAATTAGTTCTACAGGCCTGCCTCAATTCTTCTTGATCAGTTGTCTGAAATATTTCAGAATCTAGGTCTACAGGCAAAAACACCAGTATTTATTTAAAAGGAACCCCTCATAGAAATGCAACTTAA
>NW_005248165.1:0-263 GCF_000412655.1 Myotis brandtii | reverse complement strand
CCCGCAGCCCTGACACCTGGAGAAGTGAAGACCGTTCCCGAGGAGGACAGATGCCCGTGGAAGCAGGTCAGGCACAGGTCATCGGCTCAAATTATTTTTCTTGAAGGCGAACACTTTTCAAGAGTCCAAAGCCAGGGGCCTTCACCTGCGAGAGCGCGCGACGTATTGCTGTTTTAAAAATTAAGTGCGTGGAGTTTGCAGAATGGACACGGCCTTTCAGTTCTTTAATTAAAGGTTCAAAAAGTGCTCTCCTGCTGTGATCC
>NW_005248164.1:0-263 GCF_000412655.1 Myotis brandtii | reverse complement strand
CTTCCAGTGACCTCTGAACCTGTGTGGCCGGGTCTCCTTTCCCTGCCCCTCCGCTCAGAGCACCGAGCCCCTGCGGCCTGTGGGCCCCCGTCTCACCTGCGATATTTATAACAATCTTTCTCTCGTAGCTCGTTTCCATGTCACCTGTCTCTCCCAGGAGAATATCAACTGCAAACCGCAGGAAGGTCTGCCTTTCTCACCATTGCATTCCAGTCCCCAGTTTAGGGCCTGGCCGGTGACCAGCTCCAGGTGACTGTTTCTGA
>NW_005248163.1:0-263 GCF_000412655.1 Myotis brandtii | reverse complement strand
TGCTGGGGAGGATAAGCTTAAAGGGACAGCAAGTCACCTCCCTCTTCTACAGAGCAGAAAGGCATTTGGGGATAAGCAGTTCTAAAAATGAGGGCCCAGCCAAGAAAAGACATTAGGAACTTAAATACATATTCCTGAGTGAACGAAGCCAGTCTGAAACGGCTACAGACTGGTGAGCCCAAACTTATGACATTCTGGGAAAGGCAAAAATTTATGGAGATGGTAAAAGATCAGGAGTTGGGGTGGGGAGGGCTGAGTAGCTG
>NW_005248162.1:0-263 GCF_000412655.1 Myotis brandtii | reverse complement strand
CAAGAGGTCATGATTTGATTTAAGGTCAGAGCACATGCCTGGGTTGTTGGCTCCATGCCCAGTGGGCGACATGTAGGAGGTGGCCAATCAAAGATTCTCTCTCATCATTTATGTCCCTCTCCCTCTGTCTCCCTCTCCCTTATCCTCTGAAATAAATAAAAATATATTTTAAAAACCCTGGGTGAAATAAGCATGGTTATTACACATTTGAGATAAAATATTCTGTGAAGTATTTTGCCTGTAATCATAGGATAAGAACATGG
>NW_005248161.1:0-263 GCF_000412655.1 Myotis brandtii | reverse complement strand
GGAAGCGCTTCTGCAGGAAGTGGCCTAGAAGGGGCATCTGCGAAGACGGACCCCGGGGCATGTATGTCCACAGGGGTCTGGCTCAGGATCTCCTCCGTGACCACAGAGCGTCCATGGCTTCCCGGGCTTTGCCCCACTCATCCTGGAACGGCTTCTGCACATCCTGGAAGAGGACACCTCCTCTCCGCTGGTTTTCCATCTTCAGGAGACGCCAGGTGCTTTCCCGCTTCTCCTCCAACCCGAGGAAGAAGTGGCCCCAGGCC
>NW_005248160.1:0-263 GCF_000412655.1 Myotis brandtii | reverse complement strand
TAATAGTCAACTTAGGGAATTTAACTCTGTGTGCTGAGCAGCAAGAGGCAGATCAATCGTTTAAACACTGGGGCGGGGTTACCCGCCATGCTGGTCAGTGTGTGCCTGGGGTGAGCCTGAGATGGGAAGCAGGAATCTGCTCCTCACCCCACCCCACGTCCTTGGGTGGCAGTGTTTTGAGACAGATTTTCTGTTTTTTGTAATATGGGTCCTTTCCTCTTTATTGTATTACTAGAGGCCCAGTGCATGAATTCATGCACGGG
>NW_005248159.1:0-263 GCF_000412655.1 Myotis brandtii | reverse complement strand
ACGTGCTGGTTGAGGTCATGGTTATTGTTTGACCCTCCCATTGAGAACCTAAGGAAATGGATGCTTATAAGAGAATATACTTGACAAAGTTGTCAGATATCTAAGGTACACTTTGTGATGATTTGATATACATATAACATTGTAAAACGATTCCTAACGCTTACCTCTCCCCGTCTTGACTGAGTGGTCCCATGTAGGGGATGAACCTTAGCCACAAGCTGGTCCATGCTCTTGGTTGACTCCTAACCTTTGTGATTGTCTAA
>NW_005248158.1:0-263 GCF_000412655.1 Myotis brandtii | reverse complement strand
GGTCACTCTCCTGTGATGCCTGGCATCTGTTAACCCAAGTCCCGAGGCCGTGCCTGTCTGCCGGCAGGTGAGTATCCCTGGGGCCAGGACACGTCCGCCCTTGACCGGGCCCCCACCGTCAGCACAGAGCCTGGCGTGAGTCACTCTCCCGAATAACTGAACTGTCTCATAATAAAGACATGGGTAACAATAATCCTAAGGAGCTGTGGGTGCCCAAGGGCCTCTTCTCCCCGCTGGGCTGGGCGGTCAGGGGACGCTGCCTG
>NW_005248157.1:0-263 GCF_000412655.1 Myotis brandtii | reverse complement strand
CTCCCTTTCTCTCTGAAATCAATAAAAAATTTTTAAAAAATTAAGTGTTGGTTGAAAATATTGAATTTTACACACAAAGTCCTAAAAACAGTTGAGAACAAAAAGCATATCACTGTAAGATATATAGATCTTCATTTTTGTGTATACTTATATATATATATTTATATATTTAAAAACACATTTAGTTTAGGCAGACTGCACCAATAAGGCTTGCTTCCCCAAAAAGATATCAAAATCTAAGATTTCCTATGGACAGCCACCAC
>NW_005248156.1:0-263 GCF_000412655.1 Myotis brandtii | reverse complement strand
ATGCAAATAGAATTATCAGTAAACGAAGGTAACCTCAATATCAGAAAATTAATGACAATTTTCCATAAACATAGTTTATTTTTGTATTTCATATTATATTCAACAATAAATTGTGTGTGTGTTTGAGTATGTACATCCTCATTATTAAAGAGTACCTTTTCTTTTTTTAACTTTGGAATTCAAGACATTAATAAATATATTTTGTACTAGTCCCTGCTGGTGATGCAGCCAATCCTGTTCCAAACTATAGAAGACACCTGTTT
>NW_005248155.1:0-263 GCF_000412655.1 Myotis brandtii | reverse complement strand
TGGCTGCCTCCTGCACTCCCCCTACTGGGGATTGAGCACATAACCCAGGCATATGACCTGATAAGGAATCAAACTGGTGACCTATTGGTGCATGGGATGATACTCAATCCACTGAATCACACCTGCTTGGCGGTAATTTCTTAATGTTTTTGTTTCATTGGTCAAATTTTTGTCAACCAATTAGAAAGCCCCTAAGACTGAGAAGGATCCTTGTATTTCTTTGTACTCCCTAGAGCAGGGGTCCTCAAACTACGGCCCGCGGG
>NW_005248154.1:0-263 GCF_000412655.1 Myotis brandtii | reverse complement strand
TAATCTATCTATGTAAAACCCTAATAGCAAATCAACCAAACGGTGGAACGATGGGTAGAAAAACTGTGATGTGCACTGACCACCAGGGGCCAGATGTTCGGTGCAGAAGCTGCCCCCAGCCCGCAGGCCTCGACCTGCGGTGGTGGCAGGTGGGGCCAGAGAGCAGGCAGCGCCAGCCAAGGCAGGTGCGAATAGGCCCCCCTGCCCCCCGCATCACCCCACTGGCTGCCCCACAGAGTGAGGCTACCAGAGGTGGTGGCGGG
>NW_005248153.1:0-263 GCF_000412655.1 Myotis brandtii | reverse complement strand
CCTTCCCAGGAACAGGTCCCCTTCCTGAGGCTGGGCCCGATACCCTGCAGAGCCATAGGTCTGCCATGTTTGCTCTTTCTCTCTATCACATGGAACCATCAACCCTGCAACATGGGCCCAGAGAGTCACTGGAACTGTCCCGCGCCACATTGGTGCCATGGGAGGACGGAACTCCGCATTGCTCAGTGGTGTCCAGGGGGCTCTGACTGTTGTCTAATCAGCTGGACTTAGCCAAGGCCTCAGGGCATGACTGCCGGCTGCTG
>NW_005248152.1:0-263 GCF_000412655.1 Myotis brandtii | reverse complement strand
GAATTAAACTCGTAAGTCAAGGCCCCACTGTATCTTCAAATTATTTCGTTTTTTTTCTTCCATTCTCTATTGCACTCATCAGGTGTTTTTTATTTTTTTTATTTTTTATTTCTATTACATGAAATTCGTGCATGGGTAGAGTTTCTAAGCCTGACCAGCGATCAGGGCTGACCTGTGGGGCAACTGGCAGGGCAATTGGGGGGGCCCCCACTGGCACCCACCTTGACTGGCCTGGTGGTCAGTGCATGTCATAGCGACTGGTC
>NW_005248151.1:0-263 GCF_000412655.1 Myotis brandtii | reverse complement strand
GCAGTGGAGGGACCCAAACAGAGGGGGGCCTCCTTCATTTCCTTTGCATCCTGAGACCCCCTAACCGAGCGGCCGTGAGGAGGTGCCGGGCCGGGGCTGGGGTCCAGGAGAGGAGGCGGGCCACACTCACTGCCCCACCCTCCTGGTCACAGAGGATGGCCAACCCCCTGGGGCTGCCCTGCTGCAGGTTGCTCACTCAACAGCTGTCCCCTCCCTTAAAGGCAGAGTCCAGCTCTTGCGACAGAGAGGCCAACCCCAGCAAC
>NW_005248150.1:0-263 GCF_000412655.1 Myotis brandtii | reverse complement strand
CATACATTTTAAAGTTCATGCCTCTTGCTTGTGTCCTTACTTCCCCACCCTGTTGGGGTGCTTTAGTAACTCCATCCAGCTGGGTTCCCCAGTTTTATCCCCTTCCCCCCACCATGGTCCTGATTCCTGACTGCCTGGAATCTGTCTCCTCAGTTTTAGGAGCTCTGTATCAGGAACTGGGGGAAGATACTGAGATTATATGTATATAAAATATATAAAAATATATTTTGTTTTCCATATTACTTCACATTAAGATGTGAGAG
>NW_005248149.1:0-263 GCF_000412655.1 Myotis brandtii | reverse complement strand
TTTTTTTTCCCTGCAGAGAGGTATACATCAGCTACTAATCTCATCACATTTCCATTTCCTTGCAGGCTCATCTGCTCATCATTTTCTATTCATAAAATGCGCTTGATTCTAATCTTCCCTATCAGCAGGAACTAAACACCTCCTCAAAGTTTCTTTAGAATGATGGTGATTACCACACATGTGCTAACTCCCCTTTCCAAACACATGGGTCCAATCTCTGGGCTCACATGTGAACCATTAGAAAAGTTCTGCCATGAACCAAG
>NW_005248148.1:0-263 GCF_000412655.1 Myotis brandtii | reverse complement strand
GCTATGAACAAAGCTCCTAGATTTATTGAATTTTGAGCCCTGCCTGTTGTTGCCTTGGCAGGGCCAGACCAAATGATAAGGCCCCCAGGCTGAAGGTTCCCCACCCTGATCTAGACCAATGTGTGACCTATGGGATCAGTAACAGTTCAGGAACTGTTTATGGTCTGATGAGGTCTGTATAGAATTCTAAGTAAACATTAAGAAACTTTTATAGTAAATTGACAGAGTATCTTTATGACTGTTGAATCTAATAGAATCTTGTA
>NW_005248147.1:0-263 GCF_000412655.1 Myotis brandtii | reverse complement strand
CAGGAGGGAAATAAAACCGGGCAGCTCCCCAACAGTGCAACTGTACTCAGTGCCCCAGAATTGTACACTTAATGTGGACAACGTGTTAAATTGTCTGTTACGTGTATTTTACCGCAACTTTAAAATACTTTAAATGAAATCAGAACTGATTTGGTCCATTCCTGGGCCAGTCTGCCCTGGCCAGGCTGACCAAGTCGGGGGTCAGAAGGAGGAGGAAGAGCCACGGTGAGTGGCCGGCCCAACCCGATGGCGGAGCTGGACAC
>NW_005248146.1:0-263 GCF_000412655.1 Myotis brandtii | reverse complement strand
TTTTCTAAGCATTGCTCGACCAAAATCATTTTTGCTGAGTCACCATATTATTCCTTCAAGATATAGCAATGACATGAAGATTATGAGAATAAAGCAATATTGCACCTAGGTAAGATAATGTGATTTTTGGAAGAAATCACCAGTTAACATTGAACCCAGCATACAGGAAACCTCCTAGAAGAGCGCCTGCCCACCATGCCTTCCCTTTGACTGAAGCTGGCTAACTCCTCTTGCTTCATTCTTCGTAATGGCTTTCAATTGCA
>NW_005248145.1:0-263 GCF_000412655.1 Myotis brandtii | reverse complement strand
CAACGGGTTTTGCTGGGGCAGTCAGGTTGGTCTGTGAGGTGAGTTTCGGAATGCAGGCCACGTACAACAGATACGCACATCACAGCAACAGGACGAAAGAACCCGAGGTCCCCCACTCAGTGTCCTACAGCATGAAACACCTACGAGAGAAACAAGCATCTGTCTTGGGTGAGGCCCTGGAATGTTGGACTTGCTGTCACTCGTGAACAAATCAATACTAACACAGGGAGAAGGAATTAGAGAGTGTGGACTATAGGTGTCTT
>NW_005248144.1:0-263 GCF_000412655.1 Myotis brandtii | reverse complement strand
CCGTCAGGACCGTGGAGGGGGGAGGAGAGGGACTTTTGATGTTGGGGGGAGGGGATACTCCCAGCCAGGGGTCTGCATTCCCCCTCCAAACCCAGCATAGCAGGTATGGGGCAAGGGCAGAGGAAACGGCAAGGAGTGGGGAGGTGAGGGGGGACCAGGCCAGGCGGCAACACAGAGCAGAGCAAAGGCAGAGCGCAAAGACACACTCCTACATGCTTAGACACATCTCAACATGGCACAACATGCTTTAGCATGCCTTGACG
>NW_005248143.1:0-263 GCF_000412655.1 Myotis brandtii | reverse complement strand
ATTTTGGCAGGCTGTTTTATAAGTAATGGTTTATAGACGTGCACTTCTATCAGCAGGCACATATACCTGATTGTTTTCGTTTTTGAGATATTCGCAGGCATGGATCAACATTACCTGAATCCATTAATTCATTAGGGGTTGCATAATTCACTAATTCATTAGGTATCACCTTGATTTTTCTAATTCTAGAATTCCTTCATTATTTATCAGCTGAAAGAATTCTATAAAGAGGAATTTCCTCTCATTAACTATTTGATTACTCT
>NW_005248142.1:0-263 GCF_000412655.1 Myotis brandtii | reverse complement strand
CCAATTTGCTGGATCAAATGTGACCTGTAATTTTTTTCAAGAATAATGATTTAATGTATTTCATTTTATAGATTTTATAGGGACATATGCTTAACAAGAAGGTTCAGGAAGAAAGTGTCAATAAGCTGAATGTCTCTCCTATTTTCAAATAAAACTGTTAAACATATGTTTATGTTGATTGGTGGTGGAATAAAAAAATCTTTTGCCCCCCACGTTGCCTTTTCTATGCATGAGATTGATTACATACCTATTTTATGTAATTA
>NW_005248141.1:0-263 GCF_000412655.1 Myotis brandtii | reverse complement strand
TTTCGGGCCTTTGCTCTTGTCCTGGGCTCCGCTGGCCCAGAGCTTAGGGACCGGCCTCCTGCCCGCCGGCTCCTCTGCGGGAGCGGCCGCCTAATTAGTAAGCCCTTCGCTGCGGCTCAAACGCCTTGCTCTGCAAAATGGAAATGAGGCGTTTTTTCTGGGTGTCAGTTTGAAAAATGACGGTCGCCGGCACAGGCAGAGGACATCTGCTCGCTTCTGCGCGGAGGCCTGTGCGCGGCTGATGTCGCGAATCGGGGGAACCT
>NW_005248140.1:0-263 GCF_000412655.1 Myotis brandtii | reverse complement strand
GCGAAAGGGGAAAACGACCAGAAGTTCAAATAACTAGTTTATAAAAAACAAACAACAAAGA
This sequence comes from Myotis brandtii, assembly GCF_000412655.1. Classification (NCBI taxonomy): domain Eukaryota; kingdom Metazoa; phylum Chordata; class Mammalia; order Chiroptera; family Vespertilionidae; genus Myotis; species Myotis brandtii. The sequence goes on along the minus strand of NW_005248140.1, from coordinate 202 downwards.
AAAACTCACCGGCAGAACCAACGACGCTGTCAACTTCCCAAAACAGCCTTCAGCGCGGGAAGAGCAGCAATCCTACCCAACTTCAACCACTTGTTTACGACAGTTTACGACAGTCAGGCCAACGTGCCTTCCGACAAGCCAAGGAAGTGACGTAAAATAGCCGCATCCGCGTCATCCTGACGTTCCAGGAAGTGTCACCGCG
>NW_005248139.1:0-263 GCF_000412655.1 Myotis brandtii | reverse complement strand
TTCTTGAATAGAATTAGATGAAGGAATTAGATAATTTATTGAATGAGTTCAGGTAAAAAGTTAATTTTTAGTTTATTAAGACATGTGTATCTGTGACGGGATATACTAGGCCAATGGAACAAAATGAGTGTGTCTAACAGACTTGAGCACATATGGAAGGATGGCATGTCTAGTCACTAGCAAAATAAAGGACCGCTTAACGAAAATGGAAATAATCCCAGAGCTCTACCTGATTTATAAAATTTAGAACAAGAAAAACTAAA
>NW_005248138.1:0-263 GCF_000412655.1 Myotis brandtii | reverse complement strand
AAAAAAAATGTCTCCTAATTAAATGTGAAAATAAGAAACGCATTTGGAATGGACTCTGAGGAGGCTAGCCTTAGGAGAATTACTTCCATACCAAGAATTTGTCCCCAGCTATGTAGCAGCTGGGTATTTTTTTTTTTCAGTTCTTGATGTTCTCAGTGAGTGGAATGTTAGAAGCGAAGATGACCGGCTTTCACCCTTCACTTCCTTCCGAAGCTGCCTCAGACCCTTCATACAATACAGGTATAGAACTCAATCGATCAATC
>NW_005248137.1:0-263 GCF_000412655.1 Myotis brandtii | reverse complement strand
GACTAGATCTCCTCTAACCCCCACAGGAGCCCAATGAAGCGGTGCAATCTTTCTATGATAGTGAATAAATACAGGCTCAGAAAGGGTAAGTGACTTTCTCAAGGTCACAGAGCTGAACAAGCAAATGCGCACTTTCTCTGATAGACTTTAAAACCCCTGCCCTCTCCCAACTGTCAGATTACCTCCGGTTCAGATGGCTCCTCGTCTTCCTTCCCCACTGTCTCCAGACTGGAAGTGGGCACTCACGCCTGCTCCCACGCAAC
>NW_005248136.1:0-263 GCF_000412655.1 Myotis brandtii | reverse complement strand
AAAATATTTAATAAACTTTGGAAATAGATTTAAAAACTGTAGTTAAAACATTAATAACTAATAATTGGCTTACTCATTATTCAATAATATCATCATGTTCTGGAATATCATTAAAATTACTTATGATTCAATGATGTCATCATGTTCTGGAGTATCATTAAAATGTTGTTCTTACTATTGATATACTATGGTTTATTATTTTATTCTTGCTCTTCAAGAGTGTAACTATTATAAAAACAACATCTTTTTCTTATCACTGATGT
>NW_005248135.1:0-263 GCF_000412655.1 Myotis brandtii | reverse complement strand
TCTAAATCGCCCCAGGGGCAACGTTGAGGCCCCGACATAGGACAGGAACAGTGGGAATAGAAGAGGAAGGATGCTCATGGGTGGTACCAACTCTCATCTCACAGAGAACTGAGGAAGCCACATGTTTCTGTGACGTGGCCAATGCAGCAAAGTTAAGAAGCTGTTGTCTGGAACCATAGTCCCACACACTCTCTACCACAGAGGTAGCATGGTAGAAAGGAAAAGGAATCCCATATAATAAAAGCCTAATATGCTAAGTGTCC
>NW_005248134.1:0-263 GCF_000412655.1 Myotis brandtii | reverse complement strand
TGAGTTTGAGTCCCAAAAGAGGAAATAATATGTCCTGGCCATTGTACTCAGTTTGCTGCAGTGTCGTCCCATAAACCAGAAGGTGGTGGATTCGATCCCCAGTCAGGGTGCATACAGGAGGCAATCATCGATGTTTTATCTCTCCACTCAATTAAATAAAAAAATAAATAGTAATAAAAGTATATAAATGGTTAATCTATTTAAATACTTCTTCCACATTTCTTGTGTTTTTAATATAATTGAAATACAGTTTCTCAGAGAAA
>NW_005248133.1:0-263 GCF_000412655.1 Myotis brandtii | reverse complement strand
CAAAATAGACACAGGCCAGGCACTCTCCTGGCATTTGCTCAGTTGAGTAGCATGTTACATGCTTGTTACATTTTCCCAGAACATGCTTGATGTATTTTCAGGTGTAAGACCTCTAAAATGAAAGCATTGGGCTTAATTATTCATCTGGAAAAGTATAATAACTACGCTTTTATCTAAGAAATCTAGAAACACAGAAAAAAAATAGTGTTTTTATTGTACACTGGATGCCCAGTGCACGGGATTCGTGCACTGGTGGGGGGCGT
>NW_005248132.1:0-263 GCF_000412655.1 Myotis brandtii | reverse complement strand
TAGAATTGTAAAAGAATCAGGGATAAACAAATAAACAATGCTTCACCACAGCTGATTTGAGAAGTACAGCTAAAAGATGTCTTTGCTAAACACTTCATCAATTTTAATATACCTATTAACCTTAGATATGTAAAATATGAAGAAACTATTATCTTAGAATTAATGATATGGTAGTTTTCCATTACTAACTCATTCATTCACCCCCCCATCCCCCCATAGGGAATGCCCTTTTGTGGGGAAATGCTGAAAGTGATTATTTTACA
>NW_005248131.1:0-263 GCF_000412655.1 Myotis brandtii | reverse complement strand
GCTGTGAATCTTAGAGATGTTAGTTTAATTATTTTCTGTGTGTGGAGGTATGAGTGTGTGTATGAGTGTGCGCTTAGTAACAATCATATTCTATGGCAAACATACTCTTTTCCTATTTAATTTAATAAAGTCTGTTTTTCATAAAATGAAATACTATTTTAAAACATAATTTTATGTCACCAGTGCGTCATCTGAGTTTTGTGTTTTTGTTTTCCTAAGTATTTTTGGTCTTTATTTAGGACTTACAAAACCCTAAGAAAAGC
>NW_005248130.1:0-263 GCF_000412655.1 Myotis brandtii | reverse complement strand
TTTGATTCCTTTTAATTTAGCTGTTTCTGTTATATGTTAGAAGGTCCCTTTTTAACACCTTAGTAACGTGTTTCCATATTGGATTGTGGTGTGGGTTATTAATATAGTGTAACATTTCTTTTTAATTATTGTAAAGGTAATGCGTGTTTATCATAGAAAAATTGGGAAATAAATGAATATATTTGTTTGCAAAATAAAAATTACTGAGGATACACATTCTCTACAGTTTATTGTACTTTCATTGATTTTATTTTCTTCCTATC
>NW_005248129.1:0-263 GCF_000412655.1 Myotis brandtii | reverse complement strand
TTTTAAAATACAGATTTTGTAGCTTTTCTTTTTCCATTGGAAATTTTATGATTACTTCTTTTTTCTTTCAAATATGATAATGCTGCTCTGTCTCAGGTCAACATGTTTCAGTTGCATACTCACCCTAAATTAAAGGTTAGTTAGAATCTATGAAAAGAAAGCTTGGACCAGAGACATAGTTGAAGCAAGATAGGTGCAACAGCAGTAATGTTATCTGCACATTTTGCTAGAATTATGCTTGAAAATGTGCTAAAAAGCCTTAG
>NW_005248128.1:0-263 GCF_000412655.1 Myotis brandtii | reverse complement strand
TACATGGGATTCAGAAATTGTGAAAGCCCAGCTGCTCCAATTCTGAATTATCAAAGTAAAGATGTCAAGAAAATGGTCATGCTACTACATTGACAACATACACAAAAAATATGGCTGCTCAAGCAATCTGCTTTAGGAAAAAAAGGTAATCCAGAGACCTATCGCGGGTGTGATTTTCTCTTTTTTGTGTCTCTCTTAGAGCTGTCAGTGGATTGGACAAAAAAATTTTGGAAATCTGGATTCCGGGTCAAGGGGATCATCAA
>NW_005248127.1:0-263 GCF_000412655.1 Myotis brandtii | reverse complement strand
GTTGAGTTACCAATTCAGCATCCTTGTGCAGCTCTCGAGTAGGGAGTTGCATGAAAAGGTTTGTCACTGGGGAGCATGTGGAACCTGGGTGAGCAGAGTAGTGTAGAGAATGAGAACGGGGCCAAGAAATGTCCATTAATTGCGCAATGGTGAAATGGGGAAGGGGACAGAAATAACAGCTTCAGATACTCAAAAAGCATAGCCCTTTGTATCTCCCCAACTTTTCTTCCACCTTGTCTGACTCTACAGAATCATCCCTTCAT
>NW_005248126.1:0-263 GCF_000412655.1 Myotis brandtii | reverse complement strand
CCACAGAGGGAGTGTGACAGGTGACTCACCAGCAGCCTAGAGGGAGAACCGGCACGGGCACGGCCGTGTGCCAGCAGAGCTGTCCGTGAAGGCGGTGCCCGGGGACCTGGCCCACAGGACGGAGCTGCTGACCCTGGTCTGGGGCATCCTCTGCAGCTCACAGATAAGAAACGCGGGGTGGCCCTGGTGGTTTGTCTCAGTGGTTACATCGTCGGCCTGTGGACCGCAGGGTCTCCTTTGGGTGCCCCACTGCACCCAGTCGT
>NW_005248125.1:0-263 GCF_000412655.1 Myotis brandtii | reverse complement strand
GCCTGAGAAAAATAGTTTTACTTTTTAATTTTCAACATATCTAAGGATTGGTAATCAATTTTATTGGTATAAAAATGTAAGACAAACAGACATGTAGACTTGGAAAAATATTTTGAAGAAATGGGCAAAACAACCTCACATAAGATACTGAAAGCACAAGATGTCAAAAGCAGAGGAAACAAGCAGTCAGGTCATTTAATGGAGAAACGTAGCTGATTCTGTAAACGTTTACAGTCCTTCTGTCAGAGCAGAGATGGAATAAA
>NW_005248124.1:0-263 GCF_000412655.1 Myotis brandtii | reverse complement strand
AAAACACATGATTCCTGCCTTCCTGTGGGCTATTTTATCGTAGAAAATGCGATAGAAAAAAACATGCCTCAAGAAATCATAGAAGGGAGGAAAAAGGGAATATAGATTTTTTCTTTTATATCAATTCATTGCTCAAATTGTTTCTGTGAACCAATGTCACTTTTGCAATTAAATTTAAAGATTCACACACACAAACAAAAATACTACCCTGATGAAATAATCAGAGGCACCTGGGGATTTATGTACAAGGAGACGTTGTCACA
>NW_005248123.1:0-263 GCF_000412655.1 Myotis brandtii | reverse complement strand
GAATATAGTTTGGTTATGAAGGTGTGGACACCAGTATGAAATTTTGAAATGAATTCAGTGGCAATAAAATGTTACCTATACTCTGGTGGGGTCTTAGAATGTGAAACCTTCAATTACTCAGAATCAAGACCAAAGTTAAAACAACCAGGAGTCACAAAAATGTATTTACCGTTGTCATCTTTGCCACACAACATCTCTTCTGCCCTTGATTTTATACTCTTTTTTTCTATGACTGTTTCATGTCTTTCCTCCACAAAATGACT
>NW_005248122.1:0-263 GCF_000412655.1 Myotis brandtii | reverse complement strand
AAAGATAACATCTTGACTTCAGTTGTGTTTCAGCCCCCGGCCCCTGAAAGTGGAAGACCCTATAGACCACACTCTCAAGAAACCAGACAGAACAACACCATGGCTGATGTCAGGACCTGATACAATGAGCCACTACTCCCTGCCCTGGCCCCTACCGATCAGTACAGCCCACAACCCCAACTCCCTTAGCCACCATGGTTAATGGTTTTTTTCTGTATATAACCCGTGCCTTGGAAGGTTACATTAGCTCACCTGTGACTCTG
>NW_005248121.1:0-263 GCF_000412655.1 Myotis brandtii | reverse complement strand
TGTGTGGCAGGCGCTGCACGTGCGGAATTTAATCCTGAAAACAAGGGGCGGGCGATAGCCCCATTTTATGGATCGGGAGGGACCGGAGCTCAGAGAGGTTTGGTAACTTGCCTTACACCACCAGCCAGGACCTAATCGGGATCTGAATCTGGGCTTATCTGGCCATAAGGGTACCGGTTACAAACAAAAGGAAACCAGGCAGCCCAGCCGGCGTGGCTCAGTGGTCAAGCGTCAACCTAGGAACCAGGAGGTCACAGTTCGAT
>NW_005248120.1:0-263 GCF_000412655.1 Myotis brandtii | reverse complement strand
CCCATGTCAATTGTCATAACTTTATAGCTAGAGTAAGCCAGATATTGCCTAGTCAATCTTTTTCAAACTTCTTAAATCAATGAATTCCTTTCTTTCTTCAAATAAAACTTAATGCAAACTTTTTATACAACAAATATAAAATTGAGGTTACTTCGGTTGATTTGGAGGTAAACCTGGAAAATCCCCTCTTTTTCCTTCTGTATCAAATGATACAGTGACCCTAGGACTGTCAAAAAGTTATAGTATTCCAGAAAGTTAGGTTT
>NW_005248119.1:0-263 GCF_000412655.1 Myotis brandtii | reverse complement strand
GGCCGGCACCTTCTTCTTACAGGATTACAAACTAATGAAGGTCAATTTTGAGTTTCACAAACCCTAGGACCTAGGGCCTAGGTACTCTAACCAGACATCGTGATCCTTTTGGATCCCCCCTCAACCCTGCCCACAAAGAACCCTCTATTCTGCCTTCTGTATTGCCCATAGCTTAATTTCCTTTTCATTCCTTTGTTCTCATCTTGTCATAACCCTCAGTTTAATTACTTATTTAAATTTAATAAAAAGCACTAAATCACCCA
>NW_005248118.1:0-263 GCF_000412655.1 Myotis brandtii | reverse complement strand
GGTGCTTTCTCATTCCTGACTGACCCAAATGGAGAGCCTGAGAGAGGCCTCAGTCTGGAATAGCATTTTAGTGGGAAGAAGGGTGACAAGGATGCTGGGGCACTTGTATAGACAGGCAAGCAACTGGCTTGACTCCCTCACCCCTGGAGACACCTCTCTTACCTCCTGGGAGAGGCTGACAACAGTAATTAGCAAGACATCCTTGAGTATCCCCTCCCCGCTGCACCCCTCCCCCAGCTGAGGGATTGATGGGCTCCATCTGA
>NW_005248117.1:0-263 GCF_000412655.1 Myotis brandtii | reverse complement strand
AAATGATGCTATCAAAGGAAAAGCATCTTGAAAATGTCAAGTATTGACTAAAGGCTAACTTTGAGAAAGTGATTTTACCTTTTTTTACCTTTATCTTGATCAAATCTTATGGGTGGCAAGCTTTTGTTTGTACATGCACCCCTTTTTCTCTGAAATGTAACATTTCTGTAGATTTTTATCACTCTCTAGAAAAAAAAAAACTAGTGCATTTTAAAATCACACTATATGTCAACTAGGTATTTTCAGGTAAGCAAATGTTACCA
>NW_005248116.1:0-263 GCF_000412655.1 Myotis brandtii | reverse complement strand
TGATAACATCAAAATTTAAAACTATCTGCCTCCCTACATCTCACAATGTGGTGTACAGCTCAGAGCTTCCTCCCTGGAGCCCTGTGCCTCTGCAGGACTCCTGCATTCACTTCCCCAGCTGCTGGGAGTCCTGACTCTACTGCTGGTTCTTAGCTGACTTGCTCTTTGGGAATTTCCCTCAGACAAAGAGAACCAACCAGTTGGGAACAGCAGGCACCCACTGACTGTTCAATGTGGGACAATTCGAAAGAGTCATGATAGGT
>NW_005248115.1:0-262 GCF_000412655.1 Myotis brandtii | reverse complement strand
AACAACAAAATGTTATATGTCAATTATATCTCAATAAATCTGGAAAAATGTTTTTAAAAAAGTAATTTGGGGCCTGGACAGCCTTGTGAATGGGGGGTGTCATGGACCGAGGCAGGCTCACTAGGGGAAATCAGGTTTAGAAGGGGTGGGGCTGGAAGTGGTAAATTAAGAGTTTTGTTTGGAGCATGTTAAGTTAGAGAAGCCTGTTAATACCCAAGTGGAGATGTCAAAGAGACAGATGCACAAGTCTAAGACACAAAGG
>NW_005248114.1:0-262 GCF_000412655.1 Myotis brandtii | reverse complement strand
AATTTGCATGTTTCTCTTTTATTAGTGTAGATGCCTTGGAAAAGGCTTTTTTTAAATTGAGATAATTATGTTTCTTGGATTCAAGGATCTAGCTGTTTCTATAGTTTAGAGAAGTTCTTGTCAACTATTTGTTTGAATAAACTTTCTGTTCTCTCTCTTTCTTCTGCTCTGGTATACCTATAATTCTTACATTACTCTTCCTTATGGAGTCAGATAATACTTGTAGCTATCTTTAGTTTTTTATACTCTCAAGTCTCTCTCT
>NW_005248113.1:0-262 GCF_000412655.1 Myotis brandtii | reverse complement strand
TTAACAAAATGCAATGTAATCATGCATATGGTTTCTCTGAGCTTAGTCTTTGAAACTCCAGAGCCCAGCATGGTTACAGGCTTTCAAAAATATATCTTAATAAATGATGGGACACAATTTAATTAATGCATATGCAATCTTGTAACAACTATGCCTTATTGCCAGTTTCAATAGGTTGCAGCACAGCCTAAGTTAACTAAAACATATGAGTCATAATTTCATTTAGAGCTCGATAACACCCTTCTGACAAGTGGTCAGGGTC
>NW_005248112.1:0-262 GCF_000412655.1 Myotis brandtii | reverse complement strand
CTTATCCACTAGTTGCAAGTTTTAGACGATACTTGTTGCTTCCCTTCCCAATTGTGTAGCATGTTCGTAGCCTCATAAAAGGAAATGGGCACTTTCCTGCTCCTTTTCTTTTCTAATCATGCAGATGAGAAGGTCGTGTTACGGGTAGATTTTGTGAAACTCACCTATAAATTTGGGCCTTGAGAGGACTTTTTGCATGAACATTTTGATTAGTACTAACTTTCTGTTAATCTTCACATGAGGATATTTTTTCCACTGCTTT
>NW_005248111.1:0-262 GCF_000412655.1 Myotis brandtii | reverse complement strand
TGAAATGCAGTATTTAGGACTTAGAATTAAGTACTAAGTAAATGATTCCTCTTGTGCATTTTGAACTAACATAATGTTTTTGGTTTAATGTTTCCTTTGGTGGGAAGAGCAGCATATAATATGGAAATAAAGGGTTGAATCAAGTCATTGGCTTGCCAAGACATTGATCTACTCCAAACACTAATCATACTAAATAAGCCACAGATCATTGTATTGCTTATAATAATTGAATTCATTGATCACTTGTTTTTAATTTAATTAT
>NW_005248110.1:0-262 GCF_000412655.1 Myotis brandtii | reverse complement strand
ACAAAGCAAATCTTCATGATCAGAAGCAATGACATTTAATAAAGTGCTTAGGCGGTGAGATGACGTTCCCAGGCTATCTTGCAGTGATTAACGTGGGTGGATGAAGGCCAGGTCTGCTAGGGGAGGGGTGTGGAGGGCCATTCTTTTTATTAAAAAGTGTGTGTTGGGGGGCAGAGGGGTGGCTGTAATTTCAGGGAAGTGTTGTTATTAATTGGTTGTTCTGGCCTTAAAATGGTCTTGACTATTAAATAGCTCTCTCTCT
>NW_005248109.1:0-262 GCF_000412655.1 Myotis brandtii | reverse complement strand
AAACATTTTGAGGTACTACTTACCATATTTCTGCAATGTACCCTAATAGTTGGTATTCCAAACGATCGCAATAAAAACAAACAAAAACCACACAAAACTGCGACCTACTAAACTGATTCCATAGCCCACTAGTGGGCCATTCGTTTGAACACTCTGACTTGGCCCCAGCCTCTGGTCTTACACAGGGACGCGCTGACCCCAAGGATGGAGAGGGATCCCTCCAGTTGTATTTTCACCCAACCAGCCACCTGCTCACCCTGGG
>NW_005248108.1:0-262 GCF_000412655.1 Myotis brandtii | reverse complement strand
TCCCCATTAGCTGTGATTGAGGGTTACTTTTTCTCCACAACCTCTTCAACACTTGCTTTTACTTGTCTTGTTGATAATTGCCATTCTAACAGCTGTGAGGTTGTATCTCATTGTAGTTTTAATTTGCATTTCCCTAGTGAAGTTGAGCATCTTTTCATATTGGCCATTTGTATGTCTTCTTGTGAGAAGTACCTCTGCATATATATATTGATTTTAGTGAGGAAAGGGGAGGGAAAGAGATAGAAACATCAATGATGAGAGA
>NW_005248107.1:0-262 GCF_000412655.1 Myotis brandtii | reverse complement strand
AAAAGTAGACAGGAGGGACCCTTGTCATACCACTCAAGGTGAGGGTTACTTCCTTGTATCCAGAGCATTTAGATCTGTATCCAAACGTTTGCTTTCCCAAGAGGCAGTACAAAAACTGTATATGATCAAGAAATGAAGACTAATCATACTAGAAGACAATTTAGCTCCTATCTCTTCTTATACAACCATGTCCTTTGGTATTCTTTTAACACTCAAATAAGCTCTTCCTGAATAACTTTATTTTATTCTATTATATTTCCTG
>NW_005248106.1:0-262 GCF_000412655.1 Myotis brandtii | reverse complement strand
TTCTGTTTCACAGACTCCTAAGCACAATCTCCCAGCACAGAAGATCACAGAGCCCCAATTATTATTGCTCTTGTGTTAAATATTACCTGTTAACTAATCGATAGACGTAAAATTAATTGTGTGTCTATTTTTTTTACTGTTTGTCCAGTCCAAGAGATTTTCCTCCTTACCTCTCCCCCCTAATTTATCACCAATGAATGTCATGTAACCCCCTTATGTCTTCTCCTTTGAGGCTAATGTATAAAAAAGATGCAAAACTGCC
>NW_005248105.1:0-262 GCF_000412655.1 Myotis brandtii | reverse complement strand
CATTTTATGCATGTTTGGGAAATTATAGTTATATTTTGGGGGACGTCTGATCTTTTAGGTGTACGCACAGAAACAAAGTATTGTGATATTCCAAAATAATACAGTGGAGTGGGGGAGGGGGATAGAGGGAGCACGTTGGATGGTAAGTAACAGGCTCTCCAGTGTGGGGGTTCTGAGGAGTCTGAGTAAAAATGGAGAAAGAAGAGAGAGAAATCAGACTATTGAGACAGAAAGTTTTAATGAAAAACTCAAGTTTTCTTGC
>NW_005248104.1:0-262 GCF_000412655.1 Myotis brandtii | reverse complement strand
CAGGACTTCAAAGATGTAGCACCAAAACAGAATGTAAAGATAGCTCCAATAATGTTCATGTGAATTACATACTGAAATGATAATATTTTGGAGATAGTGGGTTAAAGTGACGTATTATTAAAATTAATTTTGCCAGGCTGTTTTTATCTTTTGTAAACATAGCTACTAGGAAATTTTAGATGACACATGTGACACATATTTGTGGCTCACAGATTTCTGTTTTACAGTGGTGGGCTATGTCTTATCTCCTATCCATCCAGAC
>NW_005248103.1:0-262 GCF_000412655.1 Myotis brandtii | reverse complement strand
TGACATCACTTAAGGCCCAGATTTTGATAATTCACTTCATTTATTAATATCTAAATATGATGCAGACATGTGGCTTATGCAAGAGCATGATGTACAGAGTCAGCTCCTGAAAGTTAAGATGGAGAATTGTTCCAATATTTGAAGACTCAGTATATTAGTCAAAGCTGCCCAGAGAAACAGCTCTCTGGGAATATATGTGAATATCATAGGATATATGTGGATGTATGGAAATATATTTAGTATTAAGGGTTGCCTCACATGG
>NW_005248102.1:0-262 GCF_000412655.1 Myotis brandtii | reverse complement strand
GTGGAATCTAATGAATAAAATACACTGACGAATAAAATAGGTCCAGACATATGTAGAAGCATGGAACAGACCGACCAATCTGAGAAGGACGTGGAGGGAGGAGGGGAATAATTAGGGAGGTAGTTGGGGAGGAATAAGAGATTAACCAAAGAACTTATAGTCATATATGCATAACCCATGGACACAAACAATAATGCTGTGAAGGTCTGGGGGAGGGAGGGAGGTGGGGTAAAAGTGGTCAATGGGGAAAAATGGGGGGCAT
>NW_005248101.1:0-262 GCF_000412655.1 Myotis brandtii | reverse complement strand
TATGTAGTTGGCTATTTTGCATAACTTCCCTAAGGACTGTTCTCTCCTGTATACATACAAACATATACATATGTATTCACACATGTATGCAGATGTAATATTCACTTTTTGGAGCATTCTTTTTCTAAATGATCTTGAAATGGGGTATTAGTCTTGGATGGGAGAACAGGGCTGCTGTTTAGCAATAAGCTTTTTTTTGTATTGTTAATCCTCATCTGAGGATAAATTTTTCCATGATTTTTAGAGAGAGTGGAAGGGAGAG
>NW_005248100.1:0-262 GCF_000412655.1 Myotis brandtii | reverse complement strand
GCTTTACTCTAGAGAGCAGAGAGACTCCGTGCCTAGTAATAAGTCCTCCTATTGGGCTTCTAGGGAGGGTTAAGAGTTAGAGGGGATAGATGAGAGAGGGTCTTCAACTCCCATGACTTCCAGAATAGACAATGTTCACAAATGTTCACTAATCTCAGAAACAACTACCAACTTGAACCAGCTCCAAATCTCACCCGGTAATAATGGCTCAAACATGTCCATTACTAATCATTCTGAATAAATAAAAATCTGTTGAAATGCT
>NW_005248099.1:0-262 GCF_000412655.1 Myotis brandtii | reverse complement strand
CTTTCAGGACAAAGTGCTGCTGCGGGTGGTTGGCCTGTGGTGGGCGGGGACTTGCCCGCAACCACATGGTGAATATGCTTGCGTGTGTAAGTGGGCACTTTCCCACCTGTATGACCTTGTTCTGATCTGAGAGTTGATGAGGAGGGCACCCTCATCTGTTGTACGCATGTGCAGGTCGTACAACTGGCGGCATGTGGCGCTCAAGCTTCCTCTCCAGGGAAGCCACAAGTTCCAGTGACTCATGCACCTGGAGAAGATTCTG
>NW_005248098.1:0-262 GCF_000412655.1 Myotis brandtii | reverse complement strand
GTTCACAGGTCAATGCTCAACCACTGAGCTACACCGGACAGGCTAGGTTTCTGATACGGATGCAAAACATGTAAATTTTCAGCTTTTATTCCTAATATGTGCATAAATGAGTGCACATTTTTCACCATACGTTTTGGTATGTACTGTTATCATTTACTTCAAATTATTTTCTAACTTGAATTGTGATGTATTTTGGGGGTTATTTAGAAGTGTATTTGATAAATCTTAAATATTAGGAGTTTCTAGGTGCCTTCTGTTCCTG
>NW_005248097.1:0-262 GCF_000412655.1 Myotis brandtii | reverse complement strand
CAATGAGACAGTGCCTGGTAATATAGAATAAAATCTATATTGAATTAAATAAAATGCTCTTTTTCTTAGGTGTGACTTTTTGAGAGTCCTTGTGGAGCAGGGGGAAGAGCACACAGGGGCTCAAGATTCTAGTTCAGGAAGCATTAGTTAGTAGCAGGGGCTCCCCAGCAGGCCACTCCAGCCCTCTGCATCTGACAATTTGCGCCATGGACAATAAACTTAACAGACTTATCTATTTTGCAAAGTTGCTATAAGGACCAAG
>NW_005248096.1:0-262 GCF_000412655.1 Myotis brandtii | reverse complement strand
TAAAAATATATGAATGTAATATCTCAATATTATTTTTGCATTATGCCTTCCAATATTTTAATTGTTATATGCAATCGGTTATAAAGATAATAGGTAGAAGTGAAATAACAAATTCTTATATCCATGGATGCTTAGAATTGAAAAGGACTACAAGGTTGGGTGGTTGACCACACATGTTTCTGACAGGAATCGAATTTGGCTGTTTGTGAGTGAGATTAGAAATGTAAGAGGCTATAAAAAGTTGAAAATGTATTTTTTCTTT
>NW_005248095.1:0-262 GCF_000412655.1 Myotis brandtii | reverse complement strand
CGTTTCCCCCTCACTGCGCTCCAGCGGCCGTTCACCATTTCCCCCAGCCCCTGCGCCCCCTTGCTTGCTCCTGCACCCCCCGCCATCGGGGCTCCCCTGGCTCTCACGGTCCGGGTAGACCCTCTCTCAGCGCCCCCTCCTCAGGCTACGCGCTCCTTCACTGCGGCGGTGCCCCTTCCTTAGGGGTGCCCCTTCCTTAGGGCCTCCCCCACCCCCTTCTCCTCGGGGTCCCCTCCGCTGCCCAGAGCTGCTTCTCAGCGCC
>NW_005248094.1:0-262 GCF_000412655.1 Myotis brandtii | reverse complement strand
AACTGTGTGTATGTGTATGTTTTTTTAAAACTATCATGTTGCGGTGTAAGATGCTTAGCATTACTTCCGCATCATCGGCAGTTAAATGGGTTGTTAAATGTTTGCTTACTGGCCTCTCTTGCTGCTGGCAACAGCGAGGTGCACAACCTTTTGTTAGCACAGTTGACTTTTTGTTGTATCTTTTTATTTGTTTCATCCAGTTATATTGATTAGTACGTGGAATATTTTTATCATTTGCTTTTAAGAAGGGAAAATGAAAACA
>NW_005248093.1:0-262 GCF_000412655.1 Myotis brandtii | reverse complement strand
GACACTTAATGCAGGAGCTGCCCCCTGGTGGTAAGTGTGCTCCTACTGAAGGAGTGCCACTCAGCTGACTGGCGGGCGCCAAACGCCGGGCTTGAGGCTGGCAAGCACAGCTGCCACAGTGCAAGCCTCTTCTGCCTCCACGGCAGCGCTACCAAGCTGCAGCAGCAGCAGGTGCAGTGGGGCCAGGAAGAGCAGGAGTGGTGCAGCGCCCAGCCCAGGCTAGGGCTACTCCCCAGCTCCTGCAGTTAGAGCACTAGTCCAT
>NW_005248092.1:0-262 GCF_000412655.1 Myotis brandtii | reverse complement strand
TCAGAGAGCAAACTGGAATGACTCCTCCAGAGGGAACCAGAATCCAGGAAATGATTAAGAAGCATCCTTTGAGAGCCACAGAACAGTGGAGATCTGTAAATCAGCAGTGTAAAATTCTCAAAGCATTCCTGAGTAAACTGCAATGAGAAACAATTATTAAAGATAGATAGAGTGACAAAATTAGGACCATGCCTCAAATGTTTATGACATTAGGAGACTAAGATGAAGTACATTGAAATGGAAGCCATGAGCCCTAGCTAGT
>NW_005248091.1:0-262 GCF_000412655.1 Myotis brandtii | reverse complement strand
AGTGGCTATTTGGATCAGGCAAGATCAGCTCCATTGGAAACTCTTGCCTCTTCCTTGCCTCAGTGACTCTCCATGGACAAGGACTCCTGACACTGCAGGTTATAGGCGTTCAGGGACACAAAGGCCTCTTACACAAAAGTCACATGTACATGGTCCATGTTTATAATGTTTTTGGAATACCAAGTCCAGTTTTCAGTCCATTTTTCATCAAGTTTTCAGTCTAGAAAGACATAGATAATATCAAAATCACTTATTTTTGGTT
>NW_005248090.1:0-262 GCF_000412655.1 Myotis brandtii | reverse complement strand
TAGTTAGGCTAGCCCGGTTAGCCTGCCCCTGAAGGTCTTGCGGGGTCTAACTGTCCCTCATTCACTCACCCACACACACACCACAAACAAATAACCACACACGGCTCTTTTGCGCCCTCGCTGCCACCTTCTTCCTGCCTCTGTAGATGGGTCTAGGGTGTAATTGACCCGTTTGTTAATGAAGATCTCTCTCCAGGTGTCTGGTTATGTGGCTTTCTCTCTAGAACTTTAGCCAGACAGGATAAAATTCACTTTAACAAGA
>NW_005248089.1:0-262 GCF_000412655.1 Myotis brandtii | reverse complement strand
CATAGTCTTCGAGGCTAACATGAGATCCAAAAGCTTAACCTGCTTTTCTCAAGTTCTTCTGTCGGCGAATAGCAAATGCAGCAGATGTAACCACTACCTCAGGACACCTGGGCCTACACACTCCCTCTGCCCCGCTGCGCGGGCCCCCAGGGCCGGTTTCCTGTGGGGCTAGAGCTGTACTGGTCAAAGGCCTATCAGATGGGATGATGATCAAGGCCAAGCCGTGCTGCGCTGTCTTCACAGAGAAAGCTCATTCCGAAAA
>NW_005248088.1:0-262 GCF_000412655.1 Myotis brandtii | reverse complement strand
ACTCAAAACACAATTTATTCTTGTAGTATTATTTATTATTGTGTTATTTACCATACAAACAACTGTAAATCTGCCTACCCCTCCTAGACATTGCTCTCTTTAAAAGAAAGTGCCTGAAAATTGTCATGTGACATTTCTGCTGACAGCCCAACATCACATGGCTAGTATAGTGAGTGGCAGAGCTGATATTAGAACCCAAGCAGTCTAACTTGAGTCTGTGCACTTAACATTATGCTAAATTGCCCCTACAAGAGGGCAGTAA
>NW_005248087.1:0-262 GCF_000412655.1 Myotis brandtii | reverse complement strand
AGGGGCGTGTATGGTGCCTTGCTTCTTAGAAGAGCCCACATGTTCCTTAGTGCATAGCAGGGTTCCTCCTACAGGCATTGCGGACGGTTGGGTAGTTCTCTGTGGGGGGCCATCCTGGGCACTATGGAAGGTGGAGCGGCGCCCCTGGCCCCACCCACCAGATGCCAAGAGCACCCCCAGGCATGACAGCACAGATGTCCCCGACGTCGCCCAGTGTCTCTGAGTGAGAACAACGCACCAGGGTTACGGCCTGGTGTGGTCC
>NW_005248086.1:0-262 GCF_000412655.1 Myotis brandtii | reverse complement strand
TTTTCCCTCCCTCTCCCTCATTTTCATGCTATTTCAACTTGGATTCTTGTCTTTCTTTTATCATGAAAACTAGAGGCCCAGTGCATGACATTCATGTACTTGGGGTGGGGAGAGTCCCTCAGCCCAGCCTGTGCCCTTTTGCAAGCTGGGAACCCTTGGGGGATGTTTGACTGACGCCTCAGGGAGCAGGCCTAAGCCTGCAGTTAGACATCCTTAGCGCCACTATGCCACCACTGCTGCGCTCACCAGCTGTGAGCCCAGC
>NW_005248085.1:0-262 GCF_000412655.1 Myotis brandtii | reverse complement strand
ACTTGCCCAAACTGAAAGCCACAGAGACCACTAAGCCCGTTTCTGGGATCTGAGTATGGAAGAGGAATAGTGTTATGAGAGAGTCGGCTTCAGAGGGAATTGGCAGAGTTTGTTGCATAGAATAGCTCCTGTGCCTCACACAAGAGATGTGCAGGGCCTGAGAGGTGGAACCCAGGAGTCTCAGCGCTGTTCTCACATGTTGTTGAAAGGCTGCTGTTGGACTACAGGTTACAAAATGGCTCTGCTCACTCCTTACCCTTAA
>NW_005248084.1:0-262 GCF_000412655.1 Myotis brandtii | reverse complement strand
GGAGATGCTCAGGAAACAGTAAGGCAAAGGAAAAATCTGTTATTGAACTCGAGTTGTTGAAACTGTGTTGGAATCCCAAAGAATCACTAATATGGGTTTTTCATAGCTTCTAAAATTCAAATGTCACCGTTTTCAGAAAATGCTATTAATTTTGGTTACCTGTCCTTTCTTTGTGGTTTGTAACTCAGGATATCTCAGTTAGTGTATAACTTGCAACTAAATCTTTGTACAAATATATTACCTCATGAACTCAGATAGCAAA
>NW_005248083.1:0-262 GCF_000412655.1 Myotis brandtii | reverse complement strand
TACACACATATGTATATACCTCTGCAGTGATGGGCTCTGACCATAATGTGGGAGCATGTAAGCTCTCCCACTCAGCACACGCTGATGAAGCCTGCCTCAGTTCTCCCAGGTTCCCATTTGTTAGTAGCTGCAGGCTGTCTGCCCAGTGACCCCGAAGCCCTTGGACACCTTTCGCTGGTTGGACATTCAGGGGGGCAGGACCCTTGGGTTTCTCACTTCTGAGATGAGATTGCGCAACACGGGACACCCAGATTGTGAAGAG
>NW_005248082.1:0-262 GCF_000412655.1 Myotis brandtii | reverse complement strand
TTCTTTGTTTGCTGAAAAATTTCTATCAGAAATGGAGGTTGCTAAATGCTTATTTTTCCATGTGTTGAAATGATTACATAATGTACAGTTTGGGGTTTGTTATTGTAGTAAATCACATCGATTGATCTTTGAAGTTTTACAAAGCAACCTTAAATCCCACTTGGTCATGATGATATGTTACCAGTTGTATAAATTGTTGGTTTCATTCTGTTAAGATAGTACCAAGAATTTTTGCTTCTTTGGTCAAGGAGACTATTTTGGG
>NW_005248081.1:0-262 GCF_000412655.1 Myotis brandtii | reverse complement strand
AATGGTATGGGGGTTTGCTTAAAGTCTGCTTCTTCACCTGCTCATCCCTCCCTACCCGCCCCCTGCATCTTTCTCTGAGTCTGTGGTGCAACTTCCAGTGTTCAAATCCTTGCTTCACCGTTAAGCTTCCTTGATTCACACCTTCCTTTCAGATACCAAGCGAGCCTGACCCTTTCCCTCACCTTTGCACTCCTCACACTGAGAGCATGAGAAGTGAGGCATGCACAAGTATGTTTCTACTTTTTATCTGACTTTACAACCC
>NW_005248080.1:0-262 GCF_000412655.1 Myotis brandtii | reverse complement strand
CCGCAGCTCGTTGCCAGGCTCCTGCCCCTGCGGGATGGTGGACGCCTCTGTGTTCCCCCAGCTGTCACTCAGCCAGGACACCAGCTTCCCGGAAGAAGTACATAAGCCCCATCAGTGAACTACGTTGTTTCTACAAAATAAGAAACAAATGCAAGCCCTGGCCCTTGTTGAAGGTAATCGGTCACAAGCCCTGTGTTCCCAGCCTCACACGAGGCTCTGGAACCAAGGAACCAGCTCACCTGCAGCTCGTGGGAGCGTCTCG
>NW_005248079.1:0-262 GCF_000412655.1 Myotis brandtii | reverse complement strand
TTTTTTTTTTAATCTAGTGGGATACTCTTTGTCTTTTCTTGGAGCATTTACTCCATTCACATTCAATGTAATTGCTAATATTTTACTACTTACTGACTATATGCTCAAATGCTCTATGTTATTTTTTTAAAATCCTTTCTTGACTTCTTTTGGGCTGATTATTTTTCTTTTGTTACATTTTCCCTCTCTATTATCATTCTTTTATGCTTACCAAGAGATTGCATTATTCATATTTGACTTATGAAAATCATATAAAATTGGC
>NW_005248078.1:0-262 GCF_000412655.1 Myotis brandtii | reverse complement strand
GGAGAGCCGGTTTCAGCCAGGCCGAGGTACCCCACCTGCTGGAGGGACCCTGCTCACTCAGCAGACGCCCTTCAAGCCGTGGTGCCGCCCCAGGTGCAGCTGACCGGCCGGGGAGGGACCACAGGAGGTTGGCTCCATGGCATATCCAGCCATCTCACCCAGTCCCACCCCACTGGCTACCACCCAGGACCACCTGCATTAGTCCCCGCACTGGAGCCAGTGCCACGAGCTGGAAGACCCAACCGTGAGTTTTCTTTCTTTT
>NW_005248077.1:0-262 GCF_000412655.1 Myotis brandtii | reverse complement strand
GATTACAGGTGTTGCGAGGACCAGGTTAGGCAATTCAAGGGAAAGTGCTTTAAAATGGTAAATGTTAGATGAGCCTGTGATGAGTATGGGGATGGTGGGTTCAGTCCTGGTCTCTGATACATTGTGAGGAGGATGTGGGGACATTTCATTCTTGGTCCTGACCTGTGGTACAGGCTGGTTTTGTAGGAATAAGATAAATCAGGTCACAAGGGAAAAATAAACACAGCATTGGATGGTTGAAGGTCTCTTTCTCAATATGTCA
>NW_005248076.1:0-262 GCF_000412655.1 Myotis brandtii | reverse complement strand
AAGAGCACTAATCCCATTCATGGGAGTTCTAACCTCTTGATCTAATCACCCCCAAAAGGCCCCACCTCCTAATGCCTTCACATTGGGGGGTTAGGATTTCAACATATGGGGGTGGGGCACACCTATTTGGTCCATAAAAACAGGTCACCAGATTTGCTAGTGTCAAGAGAAGTAGAGAGATGATATCAGTGAAATATAATATGTATTACTGATATGTCTTATTTCACAGATTGTTTCTTGAATAAAAGCCAGCTTTGCCCCA
>NW_005248075.1:0-262 GCF_000412655.1 Myotis brandtii | reverse complement strand
AAAAAGACAAACACTCTGGCTTATTATAATTTTTTTTAGTTTTAATGGATTCTTATAATTAGGAAAATAGGTATAAAGTATCCACTCTGAATACCACTGCAGAAACAGGGAGACAGAAAGACGGAAGGAATGTGCTAATTCTAAAAGAGCAAAGTGTCTATTGGTGGTGGGAGGAGGGTCTCCTGCAGCAATTTTTTCTCAATCTTAAGGAGCACTGTGGGCTCATAGAAAAAACACACATAATTGGAAGCCAAGAGACTGG
>NW_005248074.1:0-262 GCF_000412655.1 Myotis brandtii | reverse complement strand
GGAAGGTGATGATAAATGAATCATTTTCACAAAATATCTATTGACTGACATCAACTATCCATCACAGGGTGATATCACTGATCACAGAACAAACGGATTGAAGAAATGTCTGCATATATATTAAAGTGGTATGGATTTTAGAAGGGCTGTAAGTAGCCACAAAAGGTGAGTTTACATGTCACTCCATGAAGCATGACTTTACATTAAGATCAAATGACCATTGCAAATTAATTTTGTTCATTGAAAAATTTCTAATTTTCTT
>NW_005248073.1:0-262 GCF_000412655.1 Myotis brandtii | reverse complement strand
TAATAACTTAATCAATAAAGAAATTTTAAAAAAGAATGGAATAATCTTCCATTTCGTGTTTGCTTAACTAATTGCTTCTTTTTCAAAAACTCAGGGACACTCAAATCTGTCCTAGAGCTTCTGAAACAAGTCAATAAATGACAAAGGAGAGACCAATCAATGTGTCCCTGGAAAGGAAGCACTATAAGAGACTTAGCCTGGAAGGTGTTCGTTAACATAATGGGATCTGCTTATCACGCAGGTAGAAGGGAACTGTAACCTG
>NW_005248072.1:0-262 GCF_000412655.1 Myotis brandtii | reverse complement strand
TGTTGATGTTGCCAGGCACTATACAAGGAACTTTGTCTATGTAACTTCATCCTCACAGCATTTTACAGATCAGGATACTGAGCCTCACATCCATATGAGTGGTTGTAGCTAGATTGGCACCAAGTTGGATGAACCCTCCCACCCCCTCATGGCGGAGTGCTCTGCCTGTTTGCCCTGGATCACCAGCACTGGTTTCCTTACCCTTCTTAGTCTCTCCCTCCTTGTGTCTTCCCCTACAGTCCTTTTAAAATTACCACCTCAG
>NW_005248071.1:0-262 GCF_000412655.1 Myotis brandtii | reverse complement strand
GCCATGAGATGAAAAAGGTTGAAAATTGCTGCTCTAAGGGGTATATATTCTTCTTAATCTTGCATTCTTTTAGAATTCAGTATACTTTTGAGGGGAAATTGCACTCCCTTAGTTACATGTGGCTTTTGTAAAATTGTTAATCATATCATCCTGTTGCAGGAGTCCCCTATTCCCCATTGTGGCCAAGTGCCCCAAGCTGTGCCAATTCTAGATCTTCTTTAATGCTGATAGAACCTGGAATAAAGTAGTTCTCACTTCCTTT
>NW_005248070.1:0-262 GCF_000412655.1 Myotis brandtii | reverse complement strand
ACAATCACAGATGTTTGTGACTTTCTCATTTCTTCTTTTCACTATATTTTGAGCACACTGGAGTGCCTTCTAAATGAATACACTTGAAATTCTTTTTCTGGAGGTATTTTTTGGTTTCTAGAGTCTACTCTGTCCATATTCTCAGGAGGCAGAAGTTCTAGGAAGTTAATGCCCACCCCATAGCCTTCCAAAAATGATTAGTGGGAGATGGTATATAAATACCCAGCTCCCTGCCCTAGCTGGTTTGGCTCAGTGGATAGAG
>NW_005248069.1:0-262 GCF_000412655.1 Myotis brandtii | reverse complement strand
CTACTATTTTGCAAGTATGTAAACATATTCTTGAATTAGTAACTAAATAAACCTTATTGAAAAATATGACCTAATTCAAAATAGCTTTTTGCAATTATGTATTTTTTAAATCGGTGGATGATAACTGCATAAATAATATATGTGACAGATTGTTTAAAACTTCAAAAGGAGATTTCTAAAAAGTTATGAATATTTTTAAAAGATTTTTTGCTATTTATTTGTTCAGTTTATTTTGATCCACTTCCAGTTCCCTTCTTTTTTT
>NW_005248068.1:0-262 GCF_000412655.1 Myotis brandtii | reverse complement strand
AAGGGCTATCTGCACGGGGTGTGGCTGAAGCCCTTTCCATCTGCAAGAAAACACACAAAAGGGTAGCCAGCATCCTCTGTGATGTTCTCTTCTCTGTTTGGGGCATCCTCCTCCCAGGTAAGGGATGTGAGGTGAGTGCCCCTTTGTGTGCAATCACAAAAGCGGATCTGCTAGACTTCATCGCACTTACCAGCGAGATCTAGGGTGCCCAGAACCTGAACGCTTATGAGTGCCTCTTTGTCTGTCACCACAAAAGAGGATC
>NW_005248067.1:0-262 GCF_000412655.1 Myotis brandtii | reverse complement strand
CACACACACACACATTTGCATTCTGCAGCACTTTGAAAACTCTGTTTCTGTGTTCCTTCTCACCGCAGGGAAAAGTGAAGAGTGACTGAATTCCAGTGTCTGTCACTCTGTTACAGAGAAGGAAGGAGTTCGGTTTGCACAAAGGCAAATTGAAGCTTTACTCACCTTTAGGTGGGCCTCATTTACTTATGTAAATAGGTTCCAGGAGACTATTGCTAATGGGCGCCCTAATCTTCATGTTTAAACGAGGTCCATGGGCCCT
>NW_005248066.1:0-262 GCF_000412655.1 Myotis brandtii | reverse complement strand
TTTTTTACCACTGTCCCCACTAAAGAGAAAACAGTTTAGAAGAAAACAGGGGAACCCAAGTCCTTGTTACCGGTGAGACAACGAGATGATGGTCCTTGTCTTCATGAAGGAAAGACCTCAATCAAGAGCCAAAGTGCAGCAAAGCGAGCAAGAATGTACTGGCTGCACCAGAAACATACTCGGGACAAGGCAACAAGGAGGCTTAGAAGGAGCAACAAGAGAGCCGGGCTGGGCTGCTCTGGCTCACTGGGAAGTCAGAGAA
>NW_005248065.1:0-262 GCF_000412655.1 Myotis brandtii | reverse complement strand
ACAGGCTGATGTTCTATCCACTGAGCCAAACCGGCTAAGGCTGGGCTATATCTCTTTTTCACACCTCTATGGTTTTTCCCCAGTAGGCCTGTGTTGTAACCTACATACCCATTCTCAAACTTCAGAAATATTTATTACAGTTTCCAGGCCTTTCCTATTCCAGATTTTCTTCAGTGAACAAAGTTAACTGTAATCATTTGTTTATTCAAAGGTCTTTTTGATATGAAAGTTACCACTGACTTGCAGTAATGGAGAATAGGTG
>NW_005248064.1:0-262 GCF_000412655.1 Myotis brandtii | reverse complement strand
TGAGAAGCTGTGGGTGCATAAGAATGAGTCTTGATTGCAGAAGCCAGTGGCCATAAGTCATCACACAAGACAGTCCTTCATAACCGTGTCCCAATCAGGCAGCCCAGCACCGCCTGGTACATACATTTCATTCCCACACAGCAGCATCAGTCTCTGTACCCACAGTCATTATCTGAGCAGCCGCCTTTGAAATCATCACCTTACATCGTAGTGCTATCTGAGCTCTGGCTCAGGAGTTTCTCGTGTCTCCCTGCCCAGCACA
>NW_005248063.1:0-262 GCF_000412655.1 Myotis brandtii | reverse complement strand
AGAATAAAGATAAATCCCATTGTCTTCCATTTATTCAATTATGGGAAAGGGATATCCTCTTCTCGGCAGCCCCGTGTCCCTTTAAGGGTAGAAATTGACTGTATCCTTTCTTTTCATTGTTAGCAAATCTATATCAAACACCAACTACTTATACACCAGGGAGCCAAAGTTTTCAGAAGAAACCTGGAAAAGCATCAGCTCATCTCTGATGTGTGGAAACAGTTAAATGTTCTTACACATATCCTTGCCCTAGGGTTGTTAA
>NW_005248062.1:0-262 GCF_000412655.1 Myotis brandtii | reverse complement strand
CTCTCTCTCCCTCTCTCTTCCTCTCTGAAATAAATTTAGAAATATAACATATTAAAAAATACAGGTGCTCAGTGAAATTTGAATTTCAAATAAATGAATGTAGCATAGGACATACTTCTATCTAAAGAATTCAATATTTTTCTGAAATTAGAAATTAACCAGGCATCCTGTATTTTATCTAGCAATCCTAATCTTTGGCATATACGTTTCTCAGTAAGAGGCTGGGAAAATTGTCCAACTTAAATTGTGACCTTTCTCTTTG
>NW_005248061.1:0-262 GCF_000412655.1 Myotis brandtii | reverse complement strand
TATCATTAGGCTGGTCCCTCTCATATCAGGCCAAGAACACCTAATGGAAGTAAACCTTATTTGGAGGGAGAAGGGCCAGAGTTGGCTTGGAGTTTGAGGATTAGCTGACTTGATACACTGTCTTTCTGATCAGGTGGAATATTCACAGGAACATGAATGTGATAAGTTTTCATTTGCTGATGTGGTGCCCCAACAGGAGTGGCTCCAGCGTGGGCCTAGAAATTCATTTCAACACCAATCAGAAAATGTGATTTTTTTTAAA
>NW_005248060.1:0-262 GCF_000412655.1 Myotis brandtii | reverse complement strand
CACTCTCTCTTCTCTTGGAATATCTGTCTTCCCTTTTCACTCTGCCTCTGAAGAAGTGAACCTTCTTTGATCCAAAGAGGAATCCATATTTTAGGGTAGAAAGAGCAAATGGAGAAATAAGCAGAAAGAGCAGAAATGGAGGCAAGTTTGGACAACTCTTTCCAGAAACGTGTAGCCAACGGGAAGAAACAGAAATTAATACTAGAAGAAGATAGAATAATTGAAAAAAGGGTTACTTCAGTAAGGAACATTAAAATTTTTT
>NW_005248059.1:0-262 GCF_000412655.1 Myotis brandtii | reverse complement strand
ATTTGAAACCATAAAAATCCTAGAAGAAAATAAAGACAATAATTTTTCATAGCAATATTTTTTATTCTGATAGACTATTTGGGCAAGGGTAGCAAAAGAAAAACTAAACAAATGGGACTACATCAACCTCCCAGTCGGGGAGGTTCTAATTGTTCATCAAAGACTATCCTTAGGGTAATAATGTGGGCTGTCATGAAGGACATTTCACTGTCTGAACCAAATAATATCTTGCTCCTTGTGGTCCATGATGTGGGCCAGGGAG
>NW_005248058.1:0-262 GCF_000412655.1 Myotis brandtii | reverse complement strand
GGCTGCTGAGTTGAAGGTCTCTCACTGTTGGTGATTCTGCTCCCTTCTCCCCTCTCTCCTGACGGGCCCGTTCCTCAGGAGCCTCTCATCCGATTCGCCCACGTTTCAGAGTCACGTGCTGTTCACCATATTTCACTCTGCGCCACTTGTACCAGTCCCTCCCTAATGTTCTCCTTTAAAATAACTCACGTTTTCACACACACGAATTTATTTTAAGAAGAAACACTGTGTGGGTTGATCGTCTACTTACCATGTTTAAGTC
>NW_005248057.1:0-262 GCF_000412655.1 Myotis brandtii | reverse complement strand
AAATGGCGAGGGCCATATGAAGTAGTCGACCAGCGAGGATCCGTCTATCTTATAAGAAACGAAACACATGAGCATCGAGTACACGGCAGTCAACTGGCAAAATGGTATGAACATCAAAGCAATCCTGCGGAGAACTCAAATAATTCAAATCGCCGCTCGACCAGGAGTTGTCGACGACCAGAACGCTTGCTGTTGCAGATCAGCGAGTTTTCGCCGGGGGAGGAGTGTAGCGGAATGCCGAGACACACTACTCGTGAGTAGT
>NW_005248056.1:0-262 GCF_000412655.1 Myotis brandtii | reverse complement strand
TTGTGTTATGGAAATGTACCTTCTCCCAGTCCATAGCTCTATGTTTTTTTCCATGGACCCCAATTCTAAAAAATTCCCTATACCTGCCTATGCCCCCTAAAATTCCTGTTTTAATAGCACAAATAAGTATTTTATTAGATGTTTAAATTTACCAATGAGAATCCATACAACAGTCTCAAAAATTCTAGAAGGAGAACAAAATCCAATTTCCCATGTAAATAACAAGGTGTTCTGCAGACACTACAATATTATTGATGGACAT
>NW_005248055.1:0-262 GCF_000412655.1 Myotis brandtii | reverse complement strand
CCTCTCCCTTTCTTTAAATATTGTCTTTTAAGGATATTTTTGTAAAAATATATTTTAAAAACAAACAAAAATAACCCCAGTGTGGTACTGACCTAAAAACAGACACACAGATCAATGCTACAGAATAGAGAGCTCAGAAACAAACCTACACATATATGGTCAAATAATTTACAACAAAGGAGCCAAGAATATATAATGGGTAAGGAATAGTCTCTTCAATAAATAGTTCTGGGAAAGCTAAACCCCTAACTTTCACCACACA
>NW_005248054.1:0-262 GCF_000412655.1 Myotis brandtii | reverse complement strand
AACACCTACATAGAAGTGGTTGTTAGGAAACAACCATTTTCCTGAATTTAATAGCTGGATTGGGAACTTTATAAAAAGGAAATTTCATGTAATATTTTGTTCCTAACAAGATCAACTCAAATAAGCACGGCTACCACGGACCTCCTGCTGGGCGTCAACCTGTGAGCCAGGAGGTCACGGTTCAATTCCAGGTCAGGGGTCAGGGCACAGGCAGGAAGCGGGCAGACCTGGGGCAGCACCCCTCCCCGGAGCCCTTCCAGGG
>NW_005248053.1:0-262 GCF_000412655.1 Myotis brandtii | reverse complement strand
CTGCAGTTTACCTCTTTCCTTCTTTTGCACCTATTTCACTATCTTCTCTTATAGTTGCCTACATCTGTCCTTCCTACAGCCTAGGAGCCTTGCAAGAGGGATTGTGACTCATTTATCTTTATATTCCATTCTCTCTCTGCTTTCTCCATTCCAAACCCAAAGCCCAGCAGAAAGCAGGAACTCAGAAAACTGTTGGAAGGCTGGAAGGGAAGAAGAAGAAAAGAAGAAAAAGAAGGAAGTTTATTTTTTAAGGAAAAAAAAA
>NW_005248052.1:0-262 GCF_000412655.1 Myotis brandtii | reverse complement strand
CCCATTCTTTGTCCTTCAACAGAAGTTATGTTTATGGAGAGCCTTCCAGGAACCCTTTCGGATTGATTGCATTGGGAATTATAACAAAGCTTTTACGATTAGGACTTCTTTCGCCATCTAGAAATCCTTGATTCTTAAATCCTTGAACACTGACCTACATTTTTCTCTCATATTTTCTGGGATTGCAATGTTTATCCTTACCACTTACATACCTCAATGGTTATTTTTACCATGGCGTGTCAGAGAGGGTTTTCTCCCTCAA
>NW_005248051.1:0-262 GCF_000412655.1 Myotis brandtii | reverse complement strand
GGAGGCCAAGCCTGCGTCTACCGGGAAGGAAGCCGGCGCTTGGGCGGGTCTGGTTCCGGGGATGGAGGCCAGAGGCTCTGAACATAAGTTTCTAACTAAGCAGGTCAGAGTAGGTCCTCAGGTCCTACTGTACTTTCCTTGAGTAAGGTCAGTCTTTACCCTCAGTGACCCCTCCACGGCCTGTGCATCTCGGGTAACCCACCTTTGAGAGGAGAGTCATTTTCCGGGTCCCTGAAGGCACAACTGCAGGCTCCAGAGCTCA
>NW_005248050.1:0-262 GCF_000412655.1 Myotis brandtii | reverse complement strand
CTGTGGGCAGGGCCTGGCAGGGAGCCGCGGGCCATGGGGAGGCGTGGCCTGAGGAGCCCCAGGGTCCAGGGTGCCTTGGGGCTGGGAGGCAGCGTCAATGTCAGCTGTGAAGGGCTCTGCAGACTGTAAATGCCACCCACGGGTGCTGGCTTTTATCACGGCATCTAGTAAGGTCCTAGGCTAACCGCACGCTCCCCCACCCCTTCCTTTAAAAAACATGGTGCACAGGGTGGATCAGTCGAAGAGATTCACCTCCGGGGCT
>NW_005248049.1:0-262 GCF_000412655.1 Myotis brandtii | reverse complement strand
AGCCACCCAAACCCAAAGCAGCTCCAGGAGTGAGCGGCGCCCCGGCCGGTCCGGGAGCCGGGAGCCTGCGGTGCCACGGTTCTCTGCGGCCTCGTGGGGGCCCTGTGGGGTGCAAGCTGGGCCCGGAGTCTGTGCTGAGGCCTGTGCTCCCTCACTGCTGGCTGGTCTGTGCGTCTGGGACCTCCGTGACCTCCTGGGAGCACGGGCGTCGAGTCCGCCCCGCACAGCGGCAGATGGGGGTTGACAGTGACTTGTACACGAG
>NW_005248048.1:0-262 GCF_000412655.1 Myotis brandtii | reverse complement strand
TCTCCCTCTCCCTTCCTCTCTGAAATCATATATATATGCAGTTATATCACCTCAACTGTGGAGACCACCCCAATTACAAATAGCATAATTAATCACTATCTTCACTGTGTTCCTACAGAGTACTTCATCCAAAATTTATTTTGTGTAGAATATATTAGGTGTCTACATTTTCTTCTGAAACACCTGTTCTTTATTTTTGAAATCGCACATCCTTTTGAAAATAGTACAGTGAACACCATGAGTCCTCTTCCCAGGAAAAAAA
>NW_005248047.1:0-262 GCF_000412655.1 Myotis brandtii | reverse complement strand
AGTGTGAGTGGCCTGGCAGAATGCTTGCTTTGTCGCCGTGGCAATGAGGCAAGCGTTCCACCCCGGCCACGGAAGGCCTCTGGGCAGCGGGAATGGAGCGGCTGGTGTGTGTGTGTGTTGGTGGGGCGGGGGCGGGGGCGCGGAGAACACTTGCCTCATTGCCCTAGCAACTAGGCAAGCATTCTGTACCCGGCAGCAGAGGGCCTCTGGCCATGGAGAGCATTTGGGGGCCATGAGGCTGGCCAGGGAGGGCAATTGGGGG
>NW_005248046.1:0-262 GCF_000412655.1 Myotis brandtii | reverse complement strand
CCCCACCTATGTCCATTCATGGCCCTTAGAAGGATCTCTGTGGCCTGGGCCACCTCTGCTAAGTCCTGCTCTGTTGTTAAAGCATGAGATTCTGGATTTAGTATTTACCTCTTCCTTTCTCTTCAGTCAAAAGCATGAATAATCCCAACTAACAGATATTTATAACTTTTAACTAAAAAGATACCTGTTAAACATGAATGCCATAAAGTCCAGGTTGTGGCAGGATTGATAGACTATCAGGCTCCCACCAAGCATCTCTCTC
>NW_005248045.1:0-262 GCF_000412655.1 Myotis brandtii | reverse complement strand
CCTGCTGGCCTTAGTGAATGAGGGGGTGATGCAAAGATTGTGCCCCTGGGCTTGAGTGAGTCAGAGTGCCAGCACCAGAATAGTGCCTGCTGGTTAAAAGAAGAAAAAAAAAATCCTCTGTGTTTACTGGCTTTAGTGAGGTAGAGAGACGCCAGATGGCTCTCATAAGGGCCTCTGAGCCAGGGAGTATCCCAATGGCCCCTGCTTTCTTCCCTTTCTCCTCCCTCCTACCTGTGGCAGAGGTCTCTCTCCTCAGAAATGT
>NW_005248044.1:0-262 GCF_000412655.1 Myotis brandtii | reverse complement strand
TAGGCCTCTAGTAGAAAATAAATGGCCACTTACTAATTGTTTTGAAATGCTAATCAATTTCCCTGGGATCATTGCCAGTGAGTCAAGTTTATTCCTCCAAAAGCTAGTTTTGCAAATAAAGTTCAGTATGCAGATCCATGTTGCTCGTTTGTAGATCTTTTCAACACATGGTAGATGGAAAGGAAAGATTCGTAACTGAAGAGCTTTCCTTCACCACCTCCTCAGACTGGGCTCTTGTTGCCACCACAGGACAAGGTTAGCA
>NW_005248043.1:0-262 GCF_000412655.1 Myotis brandtii | reverse complement strand
ATAAAGCACAGACAGAATCATCCCTGAAAGGACAAGTGTAACTCTAAATGCAAAATATTTGTCATTTATACCTGAATAAAGCTGGGGGGAAACCACTAAATGTAAAATAATGGGCAAAAGTCTGAAACTTAGTGGTTCACAATACTGACTGCAGGAAGATAATTGAAAGTGAACAGTATCAGAGGCAGCAATGTCAGAGAAGTATGGCTTCTGAGAAGAGAAGGAAATACAGGAGAGGTTTTGACCCATAGAGATGAAGCAG
>NW_005248042.1:0-262 GCF_000412655.1 Myotis brandtii | reverse complement strand
TTATATTGTTTCACCTCAATCATTCTCAGGTTGGGGTTTGTGAAATTCCTAGGATTTTAATTCCATGCCCTTAAAACTATACAGCATCAGTAACATTCATTTGTAGTCTCATGTCAAAAATAATGAACTTCCCAAATATCACACTGAAATTATCATTCTGTATATACACAATTTCATTGTTTATTGTCCACATATACCAACCTAAGTTGAACTTCCAATCTCCCTGAGTTACTCCAAATGAAGGTATTGACTTCTCAATCCC
>NW_005248041.1:0-262 GCF_000412655.1 Myotis brandtii | reverse complement strand
TAGATGAATGACTAAACAAACTGTGGTACATAGCAATATCTTTGCTGATATATTTCCTAAGGCAAGTGAAACAAAAGGAAAAAAATAAACAAATGGGGCTACATACGTTACCAAAGAGCCACCCCAGCCAAAGGGGGCTCGCCCTCCTCAGCTCCTGTCACATTCGTGAGAAAGAATTCAGAGTGACAGAAGGCAGTGTTGAAGCAAGCAAATTTACTAAGGAAGCAAAGCAAATAAAATTATTCAGAATACACTTGGACCC
>NW_005248040.1:0-262 GCF_000412655.1 Myotis brandtii | reverse complement strand
TAATGATGTCCCCAGTCCTTTCCCAAAGGGACCCATGACCATTTACTTAATATTTAGAAAAAGATACTGTCCAGAAATTATGAAACTTGGATGAAGCAGGGCTTGTTTTTACATTAATGACCCAGGGCCTGAATCATTATTATACCCTTCTTCCTTCTTTTAGGAATATAATTTATGGTGACCCAGCAAGAAAAGGAGTCTTAGGCCATGTCTTGCTCCCAGTGGGTGCATTGAATTTATGGAACCACTCAGTGGTCATTTT
>NW_005248039.1:0-262 GCF_000412655.1 Myotis brandtii | reverse complement strand
GGCCCCAGCTCACTGTGGGAGGGGCTCCTGTGCTCAGGAAGCTTGTCCGCCGGGTGGGAGGTCTGGGGAGGTGGTTAATGTGTCTCGGGGGCTCCGTTCACCATCTAGTGGACCCCAAATAGTCCTGCGTGGTCAGAGCGCACTTTGACCTTGTGACTTAGGACGCAAGAGGGCGGGCGACGAGCCGCAGCCACTGGAAACGCCCAGGAGGTCAGCACAGAGGACGTGAGCTCCACCCGACAGCCCACCCGTCCAGGCCAAG
>NW_005248038.1:0-262 GCF_000412655.1 Myotis brandtii | reverse complement strand
GCCACAAACATTTCACCACATAACTAATTGGTCATAAGGTAATTTTGCCATAAAAAAATAAAATTAAAAAAAATAAAAAAGAGATATTAACAGGACATAAAATTTAAAAGATTTTATTTGTGTACATTTAAAATGTGTGAAGATTCATGGAAATATTGCACAAAGAACTGGTTTCACTTTGTGGATTGCACCTAAGCACTAGTCTTTGTTTTATGGGGAAGGTGCGTTCAACTCTGTGCCCTCAGAGAGAGTCCTTGGTGTC
>NW_005248037.1:0-262 GCF_000412655.1 Myotis brandtii | reverse complement strand
TGATTTCTTTACATATTTTGTGTGTCCTGCACAGTGTTCTTGAAGGCAAACAACTAGAAAGATGTCACTTCTTTGGTGTAGAACAGGCAACTTAGCATTTACTGTTTTTACAGCAAGTGCACTTTGCTCATTGTTAATTCTCTTTTAGACCACTGTATTTTGGCCACTTATTTTAGATCTTGTCTTTTTCATCTTTGTGATTATCTTAACAAGTTAAAATATCAAGTTAAGCCCTAAGCCCTAAGCCCAGAAGGATATGTCT
>NW_005248036.1:0-262 GCF_000412655.1 Myotis brandtii | reverse complement strand
CAGATCCGCATCCTCAAGAGGCCCAACCAGCAACGGTGAGGTGAGCAGCCCCCACTCCGCCAGCTGGCCAGCCCTTCCCATCACGTCCCCAGCACAGCGGGAGGCAGAGTGCGCACAGCCCAGAAGCGGGTCCTGCGCAGCGCCGGTCCCAGGAGGAACCAGAGAAACCCATCCTCAGCAGGCCAGCCAGGCTCTCCCAACCCGAAGACCGCAGGCAGCCCAGTCATGTGATCAGACAGCCTTTGGGTCCTGATGGGTCACA
>NW_005248035.1:0-262 GCF_000412655.1 Myotis brandtii | reverse complement strand
TGCCCAGCATCCAAGGCAAATGAAACTGACTTCCTGCCTGGGAAAATAAGGAATGACACATGGTATGTGGTACAGGTGTTTCTGGGGCTCTGGGGAGGAAGAGGTCTACAAGTTGATTTGGGGGCGAGACAGAGAGGCGGGGCACAGTCCCAGGCCCTGCCCCCTTGAAGGGAGGCTTGGTGTTCCTCATAGGTTTTGGTATGAGAGGAGGAAAGAGGGGACGGAGGAAAGAGGTGACCGTGGCAACAACTCCCACCTGCCC
>NW_005248034.1:0-262 GCF_000412655.1 Myotis brandtii | reverse complement strand
TTTCAGACTGCAGGTGACCACAGCAACCACAGAGAATGGAGCCTCAGATAAGGGGGGACTCCTGTACAATAAGCCTGGTTAGTAGACTGATAGGGCAGGCGGCATTGTTCCCATTTTCATTAGTTCATTCATTTATTCATTCAACAAACACGTATTGCCCACGTACCATGGGCAAGGTCATTGCCTTCAAAGAGCTCACATTCTACAAAGGAGATTACCAACCAGAGCTCAGGGCTGACGGAATCTCCATGAGGAGGGGCGC
>NW_005248033.1:0-262 GCF_000412655.1 Myotis brandtii | reverse complement strand
GGTGGTCCGACTCCAATCCCGGACTCCAGTTTCCAGGGCAGAGAGGATCGATCCCGCACCACAGAACAGAACAGCCAAGACCAGCCCCAAGTCGTGGGGCCTAAGGCAATTGCTTGCAGTGCTTTTTGATAAAGAAACACTCCTGAGACACTAGGACAGGGCGATTAGCATCCAGACCTCTGCCCCTAACTCCCACCCGGGGTCTGGGTGCTCCCAGCTCTGCCCCTCCCACGTCCCCTCCCAGGTGAACTGCAGATGGCCC
>NW_005248032.1:0-262 GCF_000412655.1 Myotis brandtii | reverse complement strand
TCTGGCTTTTCATTCATTGGACTCAGCTGCCTGGAAAGAGGTCAGTCCCCGCGCTTTGGGGCGGCCTGGAGGTGGAGCCCCGGGACCGGACCAGCAGGGGTTCAGTTCTCGGTTCTGCCGGTTGCTGTGTGGCTGGGGCAGGCGGCTGACCCCGGCTTTTCGGCTCCTTCCTCGGTGGGTGCGTGGGAGAACGAGCCTGTGCTGGCGGGTGGGTGCGGGGTGAGCAGTGCCATGGGGGCCCGGCGCGCAGGAGGCGCTGGCC
>NW_005248031.1:0-262 GCF_000412655.1 Myotis brandtii | reverse complement strand
TGGTGTATAACATGTTTAGTCTTCCAATGATTATGAGGCTAATAAAACTGTGGCAAGCAGAATAATGGCTTCCCATGGATGTCCATGCCTAATTCCAAAAACTTGTGAACATTAGGATAGACAAATGGTAAAGGGGAATTATTGATATAGATGAAATTAAAGTATGGTGAAGTAAAATTTTGGATAATCTCAAGGGTCTTTAAAAAGAGAAGAGTGGAGCAGAAGAAAAAAAACTAGAGAGATGGAAGTGTGAAAAGAACTT
>NW_005248030.1:0-262 GCF_000412655.1 Myotis brandtii | reverse complement strand
TTTGAAATTGCCCTTCTAATATCATTTCAGGGGAAAACTTCGCAAGTGTTATTTCTTCTGAGAGGCATGACTTTTTTGGGGACGAGAAAGGCAAATGGCAGACTATTCAGATCGACATAGAAGGAAAGAAGGAAGGAATGGAATGAGGGAGGGAGAGATGATAAAAATCAAAAACTTTCCTCCTCTGAAAATCACATCAACATTTCTTCTTACTCATGCAATTCAAAAGATTTAGCTCCCAGTGATGAAGTCATTCCAATTA
>NW_005248029.1:0-262 GCF_000412655.1 Myotis brandtii | reverse complement strand
ACCTGCTCCACCATCCCGCCTGTGGGGTGATTGGTCAAGGTCGGGTCCCCCGCCCAGCTCCCTCAGTGCCCAGGAGCCAGGCAGCTACCCCGCCCCCCACCGCCACTGCTGGTTGCCATCTGTGGGGCAATCAACAGGGCAATCGTGCCCCCACTCACACTCTCCTTGACCTGGTGCCACCCACTCAACTGCTACTCCATCCCACCATGGTCCCACTCTTGTCAAGGCCCATTGGGGCCAGCAGCGCCTCCACTGCTGCCCG
>NW_005248028.1:0-262 GCF_000412655.1 Myotis brandtii | reverse complement strand
ATTTAAAATTAGGAAAATGGTGGAACTATATTCAACTAAAAGAGAGACAGAAATGTTTCCAGGACTGTTGAAAGGCATATTTCCTTAGATTACAGAAATACAACCCATAGGAAATTTAAAATAAACCTACTACATAGAATATCCAAAATTACATATCTGAAGGTAAACAGAAATAACAAAAGAATTTAGCAGTCACAAAATACAGGGTCAGTATTTCTATATGAGCAATAAATTTCTATATGAGCATTAAATAATAAAAAAA
>NW_005248027.1:0-262 GCF_000412655.1 Myotis brandtii | reverse complement strand
ACCCTGTGGGTAATGCTGAGGTTGGACCCCAAGGGCCAAGGTTGGACCCCAGCAGGAAGTAATTGAGTTAGATCCCCCGGGAATGCTGAGGTGGGACTCGGGATACACCACGCTGGGGCGAAGAGGTCAGTCCTAAATGGAAATCCCCGGGGCTGGGGACAAGGCTGATCGCAGCCTGTGGCCATGGGACCTGCCCCTTCTCTGGCACCAGGAGGACCCAGGCCTCCCTCCCTGACCAGTGGAGGGCCGGGGTGACCAGGCC
>NW_005248026.1:0-262 GCF_000412655.1 Myotis brandtii | reverse complement strand
TGCTTAAACTATCCAATTACTCACCTTCATATTAAGTTTATAAATTTATGAACTAGGTGTTTTTCCTTCTTGTAAATTATCCCACATCCAGAAACTAGCTAAATCTTAAAAACATATATAATTACTCTTTATAACGCTATTAAGAGAGTAACTATAAATGCGAGAGATATATACATACTGATTTTTTAAGTGAAAACTGAATCACAAGTCATTCCTATATTTTCTTTGAGGTCTAATCAAATATTCATACTGTCCCTAAGAA
>NW_005248025.1:0-262 GCF_000412655.1 Myotis brandtii | reverse complement strand
TTTACAAAAATTAGTGATTAAATATATGATCATGTTGTTCAGGAGAGAAGAATAGGCTAGAGATATGTGGAATAAAAAGAATATGAACACAAGAACCATTTTTTCCCCTAGAAAGATGATATAGAGTGAAGATAGAAGAGGGCTGAATATGGAATTTGGGGGCAATTAAAGAAATAGAAAAAGGTAAATTTGCAAAGGAGACTGAGGAGCAATCAGGAATGTAGATGGAAAACTAAGAGAATATGGTGACATAAAAACTAAA
>NW_005248024.1:0-262 GCF_000412655.1 Myotis brandtii | reverse complement strand
GTGTCTTTTTTATGTGCTAAAAATATTGGTTTCTGATTATTTTCACATAATTTATACATACACATACATATAAGTATATATAACCAATTCAGAATAGTAATATCAATAGTATTACTAACAATGTTATTGTAAACAGCTTAAGACTTATTTGGAATTTGTTTTGACCTTAAGATAAATTCTGCTATGGGTATATAATCTAATTATGTTTTAAAGTTATCTGAAATAATTTTCTGTGTGGTTAAATAGCAACTTGAAACATAAA
>NW_005248023.1:0-262 GCF_000412655.1 Myotis brandtii | reverse complement strand
GAAGAGTTTCGTTCAAATATTGATATTAAATGGCAACCTTCCCAAGAGCAGAAACATATCACCATTTCCCCAGCACCTCTCCACGTCATCTAGAAGGAAGCACTTCCAGGCAAGACCCACTTTTGTGTCTGAGCCTTGATATATACAGGTAAGCTATTATGGAAGGATCAGCCCTGTAAAACACTGTTTATACTTTATCACATATACTCATTGTAAAATGAAATGTGATCCTTTCCCCATTCTCCAGCTACCCACTCTTATC
>NW_005248022.1:0-262 GCF_000412655.1 Myotis brandtii | reverse complement strand
ATTTTTTAATTGGGCAATTTGTTCTTCTGAGTTGTAAGTGTTCTTCATGTATTCTCAATACAAGTCCTTTGTCAGATATATGATTTACAGATATTTTCTCCCATTCTTTGGGTTGTTTTTCACTTTCTTGATGTAAATTGGTAAATTGTCATATTTTTAGTTTTCATGTCTGTTGAGTGGCTAGATCACAAGTCAGATAGCCTTGATGTGCACGTGGAGAATAAAGTAACTGCATCTAGTTTTCTGTAGATTAAAAACTCCT
>NW_005248021.1:0-262 GCF_000412655.1 Myotis brandtii | reverse complement strand
CAGGTGAATTGGTCTGCAGAGGAAAATGAAATAGATATGCAGAAAGAACCATGCAGAGACAAGAGACTGCGGGGCCCTGTGAGAAATGGGGTAGGAGCCTTCATTTCTGATTTTCTGTTCTAGTCCCCTTGGGTCCACTGGTCTTCATTTCCTGTCTTCAGATCACTCTTGGGCAGATTTTCTTATGGTTACTTTCTGTCATTGCAACCACCAATTTTTACAGCTTCAACCCTCTTTCCACCCACCACTGCTGAGCAGACAA
>NW_005248020.1:0-262 GCF_000412655.1 Myotis brandtii | reverse complement strand
CGAAGCTCCATGGTCCTCGAAGCTCCATGCTCCTCTCCCTGCCAGAAGACAAAAAAACAAAAACAAAAAACAAACTCAAAATAAAACCAGCTAGTACCTCCCTATGGAGGCGCACAACTGAGCTCTCAGGTGAGGAACTCTGGCCCCCTGCATCCAGACCAGACCAGACCAGCTGCAGGGCCCCAGAGAACACCACCACTAAGATCCCATCAAGCCTGTACCCGAAGCATCAAAAACTTTTGTAAGTAATAAAGGGCTCTGT
>NW_005248019.1:0-262 GCF_000412655.1 Myotis brandtii | reverse complement strand
TGAATTGCTTCCCTCCCCTACTCGGGTCTGGGTGCCCGAATGGGAAAGCATCATCAGGGGAGAACGGCCCGGAGCGTCCCAGGGAGGACCATTGGCTCTGCTGGCGCCGGGTGGGCATGGCCGTCCGTGGTCTAGTTTGGTTGGTGACTTTCTCCGTCGCTACGTGTGGTGCGTGATGCCAGGGCTCCGCTCGAGCGTCCAGGCAGCCTCCGCTGTCCTCCCTGGGCTGCCACTTGTGTCCTCCCGCCTGGATCCACCTGTG
>NW_005248018.1:0-262 GCF_000412655.1 Myotis brandtii | reverse complement strand
ATCGGGGATGTAACCCACGATCTGGACCTGTGCCCTTGACCAGAAATGGAACTGGCAACCTCCTGGTGCAAGGGGTCACACCTGACATCACACCAGCCAGGGCTGCTCTAGATTTTTAATAAAAGGAGTTTCTAACATACACAAATGACTCTTAACTTTTGTTTCATAATTATCATCAAGCGAGTCACATTTAAAGTATGCTGTGATTTTTTTTTGTTTTAATCCAATTTAAAACATGACTGTTAAGAATAAATGTTGTTCA
>NW_005248017.1:0-262 GCF_000412655.1 Myotis brandtii | reverse complement strand
CCAAAGCTCTGGACTTGGCATCAGATCGTGGACCCTGTGGTCGGTCGAAGATCAAGGCAGGGCGCACAGCAAAGTTTCAGAGTTTCAGGGGTCAGCTGACACGCGAAGATCCTTGGGGTGTGTGTGGGGGGGGAGGGTGTAGCGTGGTAGAGGGGTGAGCAAAGCAGAGTCCTACTCCTCAGTCGCGTACCCCAGTAGCCCACAGCCTAAGCCGGGGTTTTATCTCTGAAATCATGGGGTCCGCACGGAGGGCCTTGGTGGA
>NW_005248016.1:0-262 GCF_000412655.1 Myotis brandtii | reverse complement strand
GAGAAGGATTTTCTTCCAAAATTAAACATGAAGTGGTGACATTCAGAGGAAGGCTCCCCAGAGCTACTCTCTGAGAAATATCTCACACAGGACCCAA
Organism: Myotis brandtii; assembly: GCF_000412655.1. Taxonomy (NCBI): domain Eukaryota; kingdom Metazoa; phylum Chordata; class Mammalia; order Chiroptera; family Vespertilionidae; genus Myotis; species Myotis brandtii. Next base: position 165 of record NW_005248016.1, on the reverse strand, counting down.
AACCATCCCTTAGTCTTCCTCTTTTCCTGATGGGACAGTGCCAAACATCTCCTGAAAATCAGGGTTCAGGATGCCAATAAAGATACCTAGTGTTAAGGACATAGATTAAGTATGATTTCAGACACCACGTATGGTAGGATCAGGGTCTTTCTGTTTTGGTCAGTA
>NW_005248015.1:0-262 GCF_000412655.1 Myotis brandtii | reverse complement strand
GAGAAGGATTTTCTTCCAAAATTAAACATGAAGTGGTCACATTCAGAGGAAGGCTCCCCAGAGCTACCCTCTGAGAAATATCTCACACAGGACCCAAAAGCATCCCTTAGTCTTCCTCTTTTCCTGATGGGACAGTGACAAACACCTCCTGAAAATCAGTGTTCAGGATGCCAATAAAGATACCTAGCGTTAAGGACATAGATGAAGTATGATTTCAGACACCATGTATGGTAGGATCAGGGTCTTTCTGTTTTGGTCAGTA
>NW_005248014.1:0-262 GCF_000412655.1 Myotis brandtii | reverse complement strand
ATGTGCCCTGACCGGGAATCGAACACTCAAACACTGAGCCACACCGGCCAGGCTAGAGGAATCTTGATGGCCACCAACAGGTGTCTTGTCTGGCAGTATGGTCCAAGCTGAATTTTCGGAGTCTTTCTCTTTCCCTCCCTGCTCCTTCTAGGGGGAAATATAAGGGAGCAGAGCTGGGAATGGCTCAGATTTTCCTAAGTGGGACTCAGTTTCCCTAGAAAGCAAAGGTCTCTGGTGAGAACACTAGATGGAATTGCACTGC
>NW_005248013.1:0-262 GCF_000412655.1 Myotis brandtii | reverse complement strand
CCTGAAACTAAATAGGTCGTGGGTTCCTTGTGGATGGAGGCCCCTTATCTGGGGGGCTTGTTGTAGACTCATGGACTCTTTCCTTTCTCCCTAACGCCGAAAAGTTCGTTGAGGTTCCCATCTTGGATGGTACGGTATTATTTATAGGAATAGGGAAATTCAGAGAAAAGGAGATTTGATGAAAGATAAAAATATGATGTGAATGTCAGAGAGGTCAATTATAGGGAACAGAGTATAGCAGGTGCTTGGCGTGGCTCTAGAG
>NW_005248012.1:0-262 GCF_000412655.1 Myotis brandtii | reverse complement strand
CTCTCTTCCTCTCCCTCCCTCCCTTCCACTCTCTCTAGTTTTGGGGTTGTTTATGGTGCAGGCAGAGATAACTGATAGAGTCGCTTCAGAAATAAGATGTGTCTTCTGAAGCCTGTCTTTGGAGAACAGGTGTTTCGTTTTGCTGTCTTCACTAATAAATGACTCCTTCAGACACTTGGTTGTGAGAACCAAATGGTTTCTCCTCCTTTCTTCTGAAGAAGATGGGTTCCCAAATATTTCTTAGGATGATGTCCATATCCCT
>NW_005248011.1:0-262 GCF_000412655.1 Myotis brandtii | reverse complement strand
TACCCAACTTTGATGCATCTTCTGGACCCTGTTTCAGTATCACCTCCTGGTTCAGTGCCCCATGCTTAGAGTTTTGCACTTTTAATATCTCCCTATCACCTATGCCCAAGAACATGGGGTACTGAGCCATGGGGGACATGGCTTTGGGGACTGAGCTGGTTCAGATACCATAACCTTTGGTCCCAAACTTCACTGTAGCACTTGTCCCACATCCCCCTTAACTTCGCAACAGCTGGACCAGGCATGCTTACTGTGTTGAATG
>NW_005248010.1:0-262 GCF_000412655.1 Myotis brandtii | reverse complement strand
AGCCCAAACCCAAGACTTACCTTGATTCCTCTTTCTCGTAATATCCAATCCATAACCAAGTCCTTCCTGTCGATGTGACTTCCAAGCCCCCTCCCATCCGTCCATTAGTCTCCATCCCCACTGCCTCCCCATCACCTCTCGCTGGAGGATGGGAGAACCTTCCAGCTTCCATTCATCCTTCATTCAATGTCCACAACAGGTCTTGTGCTTATTTTTAAATCTAAACTCCTGCCTATGACCGAGCCCCCACCACCTCCTGCTC
>NW_005248009.1:0-262 GCF_000412655.1 Myotis brandtii | reverse complement strand
TCACTGCCCACTCCCTGTTATCTGGCTGGCTACTCCATTCCCATAAAACTTCCTCAGAGAAGACCACCCTATGTCTCCACGGCCCGCTCCCCAAACCAACCAGGTCAGGTTCTCTCTTTATATGTCCTCACAGGTTCCTGAACTTTTCTCTAAACTCTCTGAGTTATATTCCATTATTTATTTTGTGATCATTTATTCAGGTCTGTCTTCCCAATAGACTATATGGTCTATAACAGTGATGGCGAACCTATGACACACATGT
>NW_005248008.1:0-262 GCF_000412655.1 Myotis brandtii | reverse complement strand
CAGGATCCCTGCCCAGGAGTTCAGCAAAGCCCAGAGGAGGAGACAGTGGCCAAGCACATGGGCCAGATGTTCGCTCCACACAAGTATATGATAGTAGATTCTAAGACAAGCCCCTTAGGGTCATGCTCCCCACAACCAAGGGAAGGGACCCCTTGACCTCTACCAGAGTTTTGACACAGAGGCCTAAAAGGCTGACCACTCTCTTCTCTATGCAGGGCCCTGCTCAGGGTGTCTTGAGGCCCCTAGAGAAAGGCAGAGCCCT
>NW_005248007.1:0-262 GCF_000412655.1 Myotis brandtii | reverse complement strand
GTACGCTGCCTGTGATGTGTTAGCGTCTTCTATAGGTTGTGACTGTTGCTCTCCTGGCTGCCTCTTAATCCAGTTCTTCGTAGAAAAGTCTCTCTCTAAAATCAGCCCATTTTCTTTTGTGAGGTGCAATGGTTTATTTTGAATTTTGTAATTGGAAGTCCTAAAATGCTCCTAAATTATGAACTATTAATATGGAGCTTTTTGGATTCCAATTACTGCCTCAAAAACAGAGTGGACACTTTTGAAGTTTTTCAACTCCCCC
>NW_005248006.1:0-262 GCF_000412655.1 Myotis brandtii | reverse complement strand
CAGGACTGGGACCTAAGTCTGACTCCACCATTCTTGCAAATGAAAGAAGAGGCAAACCAGTATTTAAAGTTCATTACTTAAGGCCCCTGGCTATCCTATTTTGCTACCATGAGCATATCACTACTTGAAATCATAAAAGTACTCATATCAGTGGTACAATTCCAAGCCCAAACAGAAAGTGGAGAGGATGTTGGAGAAGGAACACTAGGTGGTTATATTCAATTCAGCTGGATTTGGCTTTATTCCTCTTTCTTCCTCTCTT
>NW_005248005.1:0-262 GCF_000412655.1 Myotis brandtii | reverse complement strand
GTTTTCCCTTCCCTTGAACCTGGGCTGGCCTGTGACTACTTCGACCAGTGAAGTGTCATGGAAGGGACGGTAAGGCAAGCCTAGTCTTTGAGAGGATTGGCAGCCTTGGTCTCCAGGAGTCCTGGCCCACCACATAAGAATTTCAACTAGCCTGCCAGAGAGTCCAAGGGCACACACGCTGTGACTACATGGAGAGTGGTCACCAATTGGCCGGGTGTGTGACTTAAGCTCTCATGGGTCTTCTTATCTACATCAGTCCAGC
>NW_005248004.1:0-262 GCF_000412655.1 Myotis brandtii | reverse complement strand
TTTTTATGTGGTTGGGGGAAGTTTGAAGATACTGGGACTTGTTGGCCAGGTCATTAAGCACCTGGGGGTGAATTTCGAACAGGCATCATAAGAATGAGGTATTTTCCTCATTGTTTTGTCTCTCCTTTCTGAGTTTTCCTTCTGCTACAGAGCAACAAGACGTCCTCACTGTCTATCTTAGTTTGGGTTCTCTCCTCAGAGCTAGAGGGAAGGGCTTATGTGCAGGTAGTTTATTTTATCAAGTATCCCAAGGAGCCCTAAC
>NW_005248003.1:0-262 GCF_000412655.1 Myotis brandtii | reverse complement strand
AAACCCCCAAAAAGGGGCACCCACACTCCCCCACCCCTGCCAAGGGAGAACACACTTGACAGCTACGACTAAGTATTTTTGTAAAGAGGGATAGCTAAGTGCTGTTTCTTAGCTCATGGGTAATATATTCAAATGCACACACAAAGGCCAGGCAGGAAGGGAAATCAACAGGAGAAAACTAAGCCCGACAGATTGTGGTAAATAAAGAGAATGTATACCTTGTTTAAAGCCTATCTAATAAAGATGGAATATGCAAATTGAC
>NW_005248002.1:0-262 GCF_000412655.1 Myotis brandtii | reverse complement strand
GCCAGTCCAGTTTTGCCAGCAAAAAGTGACCGATGCTTCCTGTGCTTGAACTCTTCTGGGAGAGTCTTCCCAGTCCTTGCCCCTTCTTGGCCACCCACACTAAGTGTCTGGGCACCTGAAGGCTCTCTGGCCCAAACAGTGTATTAAACCAGCTTGGCAAGCGATGGCGCTGGTGAGGTTAGGAAGAGGCTGTTCTCTGCAACATTCTGAAGGATGGAGCAGGGAGAGTGTGCAAATCCACGTGCTGGGAGGTCTGGGACTA
>NW_005248001.1:0-262 GCF_000412655.1 Myotis brandtii | reverse complement strand
TAATATATTTTTTGGTGTACCATAGAATTTTAGTAATTAGCTTATGTGTGCCGTGAGGTAAAAAGGGTTAAAAATCGCCGGTTTTGGTGATTAAAGAAAGCCTTTAGGAGATGATGACATTCAAGCTAGTATTTAAATAACAGGATGGAGGCAACTCTTCCATGCTGAGAGTGGGGGAATAGTCTTCCGGGAGGTGGGAATCCCTAGTGTGAAGTTCCTTGGTCAGGAAGGAACTACTACTATGTTTGAGGAACAGAAAAAA
>NW_005248000.1:0-262 GCF_000412655.1 Myotis brandtii | reverse complement strand
TATCAACTGTGTCTATGGGTTTGCATATATGCATACAAGTTATTTGGCTGATCTCTTCCCACCCACCCCACCCTAAAACTTTAATTCCCAAGCCTGCCCCAGACCTATTGAAGCAGGATCTCCGTAAACTGTACAAAGCTCTACTGGTAGAGAATCACTGCTAAGGAACTCATTCCTTCCAGGGGAATGTAAGGCACAGGCCCAAGACAGCTTCTTGCTTCAGTCTAAGATCCACACAGCCCCTCAAGAAAATAAATAGATG
>NW_005247999.1:0-262 GCF_000412655.1 Myotis brandtii | reverse complement strand
AATTCTTATTTTAGGATCTGCTTCCATGAAAGCCCAACATGAGCTAGATATACTTTTTGATTTGGTTATATATTCATGTGGTTTAAAAAAATTCATCAGATATTGGATATAATCAAAAGTAATTCTCTTTACTCCTTTGTCCCCCTCCCCCCATCTGGAAATGATTGTGGGCAGGAGGAGTCTTTACCTTGTTCCATGTTTCAGAGAATCTTGCATGTCTCAACTACACAAAGAAATCAGTTTGTTAAAAAGACAAGATGCT
>NW_005247998.1:0-262 GCF_000412655.1 Myotis brandtii | reverse complement strand
GAGAGTAAGAATGGAGGGGAGGCACTGAGGAGAATACAGAAAAAAAACAGCCTCCAGGCAATGGGCACATGCCAGACTACAGGAATGTAGTGTAGTTGCCATGAAGGATTAAGCGCCCCCTGGTGGTTAGTACCAATGAATTGAAAGCGAGACCAGTCAGCAAGGTGTTTTCTCCTGTTCAGCCATAGGGGTGGACTCTAAAAAACTAAGAGTTAGCTTTAACCAGAGCTGGAATTAACAAAATGGGAAAATACAATTTTTT
>NW_005247997.1:0-262 GCF_000412655.1 Myotis brandtii | reverse complement strand
TTATGTAAAATATCCACCAAGTCAATAAATAAATTAACAAAAAAGCAACCAAAAATGGGGCAGTGCATATAGACTATTTACATTTGAGAACATACCAATAGTCAATAAAAATGAAATATTTATTGAAACTCACCAATAATCTGAAAAATGCAGATTCAAGTAACAACCTCCAAATTAGATTGATAAGAACCTGTGGATTCTCTCAGATGCTGCGAGGATGGTAAATGGGTGGCAGCTTGGCAGTAACTATTATAATTAAAAA
>NW_005247996.1:0-262 GCF_000412655.1 Myotis brandtii | reverse complement strand
TCTTTTTCTGGAGTTTTGTTCTGTTGTTTCATTTGGGCTATGTTTAATTGCCTTCTCAATTTAGAAGCCTCCCTGTACCTGTTACTATGTATTAGGTGGAGCGGCTACATCTCCCCAGGCTTGATAGCATGGTCTAATGTAGTAGGTATCCTGTAGGGTCCAGTGGCACAGCTTTCCCAATCACCGCAGCTGGGCACATCCCATGTGGGCTCTATACCTTTCTGTTGTAGTTGAGTCTTGATTGTCATTGGCACATCAATGG
>NW_005247995.1:0-262 GCF_000412655.1 Myotis brandtii | reverse complement strand
AGACTCCATGCATTCAAACCTCAGCTCTACCACTCACAATGGACACGACACTGTGAAGTTAGTTCATCTCTTGTGTCTTAGTTTTCTCAGCAGTAAAATGGGGATGATAAGGGTACCTGCCACCTAAGGTTGTTGTGAGGATTAAATGAGATAATATATGTAACCTGTTCAGAATGGAGTAACCTGCTCAGTCACCATCAACCCTCATCTCTTCCCTGGGCTCTGCCTCCTGATTAGCTTCGTGTGTCTACCTTTGACCCCC
>NW_005247994.1:0-262 GCF_000412655.1 Myotis brandtii | reverse complement strand
TCCATTGATTTTTAGAGAGAGAGGAAGGGAGGGAGGAGTGTGAGAGAAAGAGAAATATTGATGTGAGAGAGGCACATCCATTGGTTGCCTTCCACACGAGCCCTGACTCAGTCAGGGGGTTGAGCCTGCAGCTGAAGTATGTGCCCTTGATTGGTAATCAAACCTGAGACCCTTTGGTTTGAGGGCCAATGCTCTAACCACTTAGCAAACCTAGAAATATTCATTCTAGGGTGAATATTTTCTTAATGAAGTGTAAAAACCA
>NW_005247993.1:0-262 GCF_000412655.1 Myotis brandtii | reverse complement strand
TTGGATGGTTCAGAGGAAGCTAGAAACTCAAGATGAGGGAGGGGTATCAACACACAGATATCCCATCCTATTTGTCCCATGCTGACCCAGCCAAGGCTTTGACCTTGGCTCAGTCATTCTGCCTTGGTTGGGAGTTTAGTCTTCATGGGCTCAGATGCTTAATTGCTGGGCCTGGTCCTCAGCTTTCTCCGGCTTCGCAATGCAGACGAGATTGTCTCTGGAAGCCTTGCTGGCTACCACACTTAGATTGCAATTGCCTGGC
>NW_005247992.1:0-262 GCF_000412655.1 Myotis brandtii | reverse complement strand
GTCATCTCTATATTCTATTTTCCCTGTTGCCTCAATTATATAGTTTACTCAAATTGGGGTTTAAAAGGCCCACAGCTCACAACCGATAGTTCTTTTAAGTACCTTTTAATCCATAACAGTGTCCTCCTTTTCTTTCCATGCCCTTTATTTGTTACAGAAATGGTATAATTGGTCCTGTAGGACTCCCTGCATTCTGGTTTTGGCTTACTCTATTCTCCTGCGTTGTTTAACATATTTCTCGATGCTTTTAAGACCTTAGATT
>NW_005247991.1:0-262 GCF_000412655.1 Myotis brandtii | reverse complement strand
GTCGCCAGGGCTTGGCAGGCACTCCCGTCTCTTCACTTGGGAGACACGCTGGACATGACATCCCATGAAGACTGAATGCCCCGCCTGGGGCTACAGCCACCTCTTCCCTCTCCTGTTCACTCCCTCTAGAGAAGGTTTTGCAGTTTCCTTCTTCAAACAGCACAGAAAGACTGAGCCGGGTGGTGGGCTGGGATACCGGGCCCCCTGGCCTCCCTCTGACGTGGTGGCTCCCTCATCTCCACAGGCCACCCTGCCCGGCCCC
>NW_005247990.1:0-262 GCF_000412655.1 Myotis brandtii | reverse complement strand
CAAACCAGTCAGGGCCTGATGGCTATTTTTGAGAATGACTTTTTCACTTACATTTGGAATGGCTTTCAATGCATAGAGGAAAGGTGGATGTAGGACACTGGTTGAGGAAATGAACGTAACTTATCAGTTCTAACTTTCCTAGCCATGAAAATCAACTCCCAAATGCTATTCTAAATGCTAAAAATATAGGTTTAATTTTTGTTAATCAAATATTTGTGCTGATTAGAACTAACATAATAACTTGAGAGGATTTCAATTATGA
>NW_005247989.1:0-262 GCF_000412655.1 Myotis brandtii | reverse complement strand
AGCCATTAATACCTGACCAATGTCCAAATGATAGACCTTGTTCAAATAACACGTAGTCTCTTCAATCCTCATGTAACTTTCATTCTTCCGAGAAGCCCTTTCAGATGTGCCCACTGGGTCATAGCCAATCAAGTTATATGAGAATCTACTGATCTCACACAGGTATTATGGGGCTGAGATGATCTATCTACAAGTCTAAACCTGGTAGGTCTGAATTTTCTCAAGTCAGAATAATCAAGAACAGAAGATTTGATAGGCTAAA
>NW_005247988.1:0-262 GCF_000412655.1 Myotis brandtii | reverse complement strand
CCATGCAGGCCTTTCCTGAGCTTGTCAGGTTAACATGTGGCCTCTTTTGTGCACAGTTTCAACCAAGTTCTTACCTACTCTTCCCAGTATAAAGACCACATTCTTCTTGGATTTATTCATTATGTACTGAAAGAAATTATGTGTAGCCAAGGTTTCTGAGACCTTTGTATGCTTTCTGGTAAAAAAAAAGAAAAATCCCTTTAGAGGTTCCAAAATGGCAGCGTAATTAATGGAAGCTACACTGACACTCTCCCAGGACCAA
>NW_005247987.1:0-262 GCF_000412655.1 Myotis brandtii | reverse complement strand
CCAACAGAAGAGAAAACATTCCAGGTAGAGTCCCACACATATATAGTCAATTGACTTTTGACAAAGGTGCAAAAGCAATTCAGTGAAGAAAGGATAGTCTTTCCAACAAATGATGCCAAAACAATTGGTTACCCATGCACAAAATATAGACCTCATACTAGAAAAAGCCTAATGCAAGTAGGGAAAAGGTGGAGACTTTATGGTTTAATTTTTTTCTTACTGGAGGAGAAGGAAAGTAGACCTTATTAAAGGTTGCCTATAT
>NW_005247986.1:0-262 GCF_000412655.1 Myotis brandtii | reverse complement strand
AGGACCATGCCCAACCTCCTGAGCCACACAAGCCAGGGCTATGATGGTGTGTGTTACAGGTAGCTCTTAGGTAAGGGTTCCCAATACTCGGAACAGAGCAGAACATTTTTTATGCATAATAAGTTACATTATTTGGGAAGAATAAGATATATTTAAAAAGCATTGAAATTTATTATAAAAATTTTGAAAATTATGCACAGGGAATTCAAAGTAACACAATATTAGCAAATAATCTATACTAATAATAGAGGAATATGCAAAT
>NW_005247985.1:0-262 GCF_000412655.1 Myotis brandtii | reverse complement strand
CCTCTGATTTTGATGCTGTTCTGGACCACAAAAAGGATACTGCAGTTGGTCCATGGCCTGCTGGTTTATGGTCCCCATGCTATTGTACACAAAGGTGCTGCTCAGCAGTATTGCCAGGGCAAAGATCCAGGAGTCATTTTGGTTGTCACCCTGGAAATCAGAACACATTTGGGCCAGGATTATGTTTTATTCTCATGGCACTTTCCAGATCAGCAGTAGTAAACAGATGCTCATTTAGTTGAGTGGCTTTTTTTAGATTAAT
>NW_005247984.1:0-262 GCF_000412655.1 Myotis brandtii | reverse complement strand
ATTCCCTAAGATAAAGAACTCTTGGCAGCTGCTGGGAAGTTCCTGCAATCTTCGCCAGGGAATCAGCCTGCCACAAGCAGCTGGGACCTTAGCCCAGGCCCTCTGGGACTTACCAAGGTCCACTTCTCCTGGCTGGCTTGCCAAATCTGTAGCCAGAACCAAGGTTAGACTGCCTGCTGCCAGGAAAATCAAACTCATGAGACAGATGCTGGTGAAAAAGGAAAGCGGTTTATTCCAGTGCTGACATCTCAAGATATTGGGG
>NW_005247983.1:0-262 GCF_000412655.1 Myotis brandtii | reverse complement strand
TCAGTCTATTTGCATATTAGGCTTTTATTATATAGGAATAGGATAACTGGGCTTCAAATCAACTCCATCACTGACTCATCAAGTGGCCTTGAGCAAGCTCTTTAACTTAGTGTGTTACTTGGATCCTCGCCTATGATCCCATTAAATACTAAGTATTCTGTGATGCCCAAAGAACTCATAATGTAATTAGCAAAGTGATGAATATTGGCTAATATCACTATGATTTTTATACTATACTAGAGGCCTGGTGCACAAAAATTTG
>NW_005247982.1:0-262 GCF_000412655.1 Myotis brandtii | reverse complement strand
TAACCATAGAGACATTAAAGTATAATATAAAGCTTCCGTAATCAAACCATGCACTCAGGCATGAACAGTGGGAGATTAATGTAGTAAAAATATAAGTGGTGTGTTTTGAGTATACCTGTTTGAATAGTTTTAACTTTTAAAATATTCTTATTGTTTCACATATTTCACAGACAAAATTAAATGAGCAAGAATGGGAAAAACCTCTATGTAAGTGAACATAATTATAAAATAAATCAATAACTATGGGAAGAATAAAGAATTG
>NW_005247981.1:0-262 GCF_000412655.1 Myotis brandtii | reverse complement strand
ATATATACATATATATATTTAAAGAATATACAGTATGGCTATTAAATATTGAGACTATACTAGAATATTCACATTTAAATGAGTATCGTGTCTCACTTAATTACTTAAGGAAATTATACATTTGGAAAATCCTCTTTTGAAATTACTTTCTTTTTTTTAAGTTAAATCCTTTATTGTGTAGTATCAACTTCTACAAATGAAAGCTAGATACTTTCTAACAGAAAACCAAATTTTAGAATTCTGTGAGTGCATGAGCATGTGT
>NW_005247980.1:0-262 GCF_000412655.1 Myotis brandtii | reverse complement strand
TCGCGACCCACAGGTTGAGAACCGCTGGTCTAGTCTGTAGCAGATATCCGTGCACTTGGGCCTTGGATGTGCAGAAGCAGTGAAGGTTTCCAGAGTAAATGCCCAGGGAGGGAAAAAGCATTAAAAGAAACAGGGAAATCATGGGCACAGGAAAAGGTCCAAGCAGATGCGGGAGGTGAGAATCCAGGCACCCTCACCCCCTGGCAAAGATGGAAATAAAGGATAATTTGATTTCCTGATTTGCTCTCAGTAGCAAAGAAAG
>NW_005247979.1:0-262 GCF_000412655.1 Myotis brandtii | reverse complement strand
GGAGTTTTCCACACCAACAACCAGTTCTCCAACTCTCTGGATGCCAACTGAATGTCCTACAACACAATCCAATTCTGACACTAACTACCTGGAATTAGCTCAGACCTCATAGGTGAAGTGTTTAATCCCACAAGACCACACCCACTTCAGACACCAGTCACAAATCTTAGATTGCCACCTCTGTTTCTGACCAACCAGTTATAAATTACAGGGATTCCCATGCCCTTTTATAGGTTCTGTAATTTGCTAGAATGGCTCACAG
>NW_005247978.1:0-262 GCF_000412655.1 Myotis brandtii | reverse complement strand
GACCCCCCACCTCCCGCAGCAGAGGCGGGGCACGGCCCACGGCATGCTGGGAGCGAGGCTGACCTTCGGAGGCGGGCGGGCTCCCCAGGAGGCTGGTGTAAGTGTGCGTGTCTTTGTCTAGGCAGGAAGGTGGGCAGGCAGGAGAGAAGAGCAGCCAAGAGCCATCAGAAAACAGAAAGCAAGATGGATTAAGTCGGTGGGTTCCAGGGAGAGACAGCCCCGGGGCCCAGAAGTTCAGTGGGAAAGATCCCGGCGGCCTGGA
>NW_005247977.1:0-262 GCF_000412655.1 Myotis brandtii | reverse complement strand
CGTTCCATCAAAGCAATTACTCCCCACTCCCCAATTCCCTCTTATGTTCTCTTTTTCTTTTTTCACTTACTTTTAACTTTATTTTCACTCTTATAGAGAGACACGAGATACATCAAATATCTGAAATTTTCTGTTTTTCTTTTCATATGATTACCCCCCACCAGTAAACCTAAATCAATTCGAACTTGGATCGTCGTGTCTCATTCACAGACCTACCCCCAATGTCGAAAACAGGCCCTGGGACCAAGTCAGGACTCAGTAT
>NW_005247976.1:0-262 GCF_000412655.1 Myotis brandtii | reverse complement strand
GTGACCCACTGAAGGTCACATGCCTCAGAGGTGGGATCCCAGGGCTGCTGCCTCTCCCAGACACACAGCTCTCTCGCTCAGTCCCCACCCTGCCATTCCTCGCTGAGTGACCTCAGGCAGTGCCCGCACCTCTCTGAGCTTCCAGTCACAGTGGGGGAAGTGGGAATGCTAACGCAACGCCCTGAAGGATCAGGGCCCTGAATGTATAAATACATCATACAAATTAAGAGAACACCAATGACTCAATATCCCAAAATAGGGG
>NW_005247975.1:0-262 GCF_000412655.1 Myotis brandtii | reverse complement strand
GGCAGCCAGCAGCCACTAGGAACCCTACCCATGCATGTGTTTCATACACTGGGCCTCTAGTATATTATAATTACATAGCTTACAGCTTTTCTTGCCTCACATTCCTTTTGTCCTCATCCTCACCATCCTGGGATTGTATTTCTTAAATAAAGTCTTAATGGGTTAGTCTTCATCTCAAGATCTGTTCTCTACAGCCCCCAGGCTAAGACACATAAATTCTAATGTTTTAACTTGGAGATTGGGCGGCTCCATTAGGGTTTTG
>NW_005247974.1:0-262 GCF_000412655.1 Myotis brandtii | reverse complement strand
TCTCTCTCTCTCTCTCTCTCTCTCATTCTGCCTCTGTTACTCTTTCTATTTTCTCCATCTCTTCCTCTTTCCTTACCCCCAATATTTCTGCTTCTCTGTCCCCTTCTTACCTTCCCTTTCTTCTCTCCATCCTTCTCTCTCGTTCTCTCTGACTGTTGGCCTCTTTGTATTCCCACTCTCCTCCTTCACATGTTCATGCTCAGCTTTCCAGGGTCAACAAGATGGTGCATCTTGGGAATCGGAGTGTTTTTGAAGAATGGGG
>NW_005247973.1:0-262 GCF_000412655.1 Myotis brandtii | reverse complement strand
TGCCATGTGAAGTTAACTCTAGGTGAGAGAAGTGCTTTCAATGCAGCTAACAAGATCCTTACTTTTTGCTTCTCATCATGATATAAAGACCAAGTGCCAACCTGAAGAGAAAACACAAGCTTTGCTGACAGCCTGATCCATCAATGCCTCTCTGGTGCAGCAACAATGAATCCAGGAGAATGTGCAGTTAAGTTCCTCCTTTCCCAACACTGCATGACTCCACTCATCTGTTTTCAATTACATTAATGCCTCAGGTGAATCA
>NW_005247972.1:0-262 GCF_000412655.1 Myotis brandtii | reverse complement strand
CAGGTGTCTCTTATTTGCTTCCATATCATGTCCCTGTCATGGCATGTATCATTATATTGTCAGTGTTTGTTAATTCGCTCCTCTCCCATTTTAGACTCTAAGTTCCTTAAGAATAGAGACTGTATTTTATGGTCATCAAACCACCAATGTCTTCTCTAGCACTTGGCACAAATTAGGGGCTAAAAAATGTATGACTGAAGCCCAGTCTGTGTGGCTCAGTGGTTAAGTGTCAACTATGAACCAGGAGGTCATGGTTCAATTC
>NW_005247971.1:0-262 GCF_000412655.1 Myotis brandtii | reverse complement strand
ATATAGGATGTCACCCCAATAAATTCAATAAAAATAAGAAATAAATTAATAAAATTAAAAAAAACATATGTCCACAAAAAGTTTTATTAGATAATATTATTTGTAACTTTATTAATAAGAGCCAAACATTGGAAACAATCCAAATCTCTAACAATAGGAAAATATATATACAAAGTACATTAAAGTCAAAATATGGGATGCTTCACAACATGAAAGGAATACAGTATTGATACACACAATAGAGTAGATAAATTTCAACCTC
>NW_005247970.1:0-262 GCF_000412655.1 Myotis brandtii | reverse complement strand
CGCTAAGTACAGAGAGCATACTTATGTGCACATCGTTACAGGCTATGGAACTAGGAACACAGAATTATAAAATTTAGAAAGCATATGTGGCATTAACATGCAGTTAATAACAAATATTACTTTAGACATTATTAAAGTTACATTTTACTCTAATACTTTAAAAATGTCTGTATGATGCAATAATGGTAAAGATACATTTCATTATACATTTGTCAAAACCAACAGGATATATAACATCAAGAGTGAACCTTAATGTAAACTA
>NW_005247969.1:0-262 GCF_000412655.1 Myotis brandtii | reverse complement strand
CTAGGCCAGTTGGACTGGGGAATGTCGTCTGAATAATGAGTGAAGCTATCTGTGCTTATGCTGTAGTTAGGCCTTGAGTCTATTACCAGACCAGGAACAGCTCACTCATCACTTACGTTAAGTATGACATTTAATTAAAACTACAATCTCATGAAGGAACAGCTAAGTCCAAGTTCTACATCCAGTTCAAGTTTATTTCAACAGACACCACTTAGACATGTAAGTTATTAGCTGCCTTGATGAAACCAGCATAGAACATCCT
>NW_005247968.1:0-262 GCF_000412655.1 Myotis brandtii | reverse complement strand
GTGTTACTGAGTACAGTGTCTAAAATCTGAGGCTGACTCAGTGAATATTCCCATTCAGAGAACTCTTCCTTATTCAAGAAAAGTGTTGTTCCATTTAATGTGGGGTTTTGTGGAGAAGATTTTGCCACCCTCATTTTCTTTCTTTCTTTTTTTAAAAATCCTCACCTAAGGGATTGAACCTGCAACCTGGGTATCTGCCCTGACTAGGAATCAAACCCACAACCCTTTGATGTATAGGATGATGCTCCAACCAACTGAGCCA
>NW_005247967.1:0-262 GCF_000412655.1 Myotis brandtii | reverse complement strand
ACATTATTGACTTGAGTAATGAACTATTTCTTTTGGAAAGCAAAATGTTAAATAATTAAATCTGGAGAGTTGAATTAAATTTTGAGGGTTGAGGTTATATTGTAGTCTTAACTCTGATTCCAAGCACTTTCTAAAATTCTCAGGAAAACTGCTCAATGCCCAAGTCAGGAATGCAGGCAGCACATTCTTACTGATTAGGCTTGTTGGCCTCTTCCCTCCCCTCCACCTCCACTTTTGGAGTTTGTTTTCTGAGTGAACTACC
>NW_005247966.1:0-262 GCF_000412655.1 Myotis brandtii | reverse complement strand
TAAAACAGCAATGTCCGATAGCCACTGGTCATCCTGTGGCTTCTTGGAGGGACGGGGTGGTTTTGCTCTCTGGAGTGTCTAGCCACGGTCTTCCCCCCCCTCCCCCCAACACCCACGTGGAGGTCCTGTGGTTGGGTGGTTTTAAGCGGTAACCAGGCGACCATTTTGGGTGACGCCAGCATCTGTTTTATGAGAAAAGAAAGAAGGCGCGACTCTGGCCTGTCATCCAGGCCTTGCAAACGTTGCCAGTAGAAGCACCTGT
>NW_005247965.1:0-262 GCF_000412655.1 Myotis brandtii | reverse complement strand
TCTTCCTCATTCATGGGCTCTCTACTATTCTTGTGGCCTGGCCCCTTTAAATCTGGACCTACTTGAGTCAAATTGGCAGTCTCAGCCTTCTCCAGTCCCCACCCAGTATGCCTTACACAGAGGCATACGCTATCTGACTCCCAACAACTCTGAATGTCACCAGTCATCCTTGTGGGCAGTCTTGCTCTCACCTTGAACTTCCGCTTAGATGTTAGACTTCAGCTCAGTTCCTGAGTCCCACCCCAAGACTTCATATGGCCAA
>NW_005247964.1:0-262 GCF_000412655.1 Myotis brandtii | reverse complement strand
AGAGAAGAAAGAGGTATTTTATCATTAAACAAAATATAAGAATTTTTGTTTTTCTTTACAATTTGACATGGTTTGTGAATTTAATTGACAGCTTGTATGCAAAAGAAGAGACTGTAAGTTAGCCAAGGGGAAAAACGTCTCTTCTACCTGCCCAACATAAGGAGGGTATTAGAACTCACTCATTAGAAACAAAGATGTATTTTAAATAACATTTTAGAGTGGACTGATGACTCCTGACATTTTCATAATAGAATACTTCACA
>NW_005247963.1:0-262 GCF_000412655.1 Myotis brandtii | reverse complement strand
CAGTGCACGAATTTGTGCATGGGTGGGGTCTGACTGGCCCTGCCCCAATCGTGGCGGATCAGGGCTGGGCCTGTTGGGAGGAGGAGAAGGGGGGAGGTTGGCTTGCCAGCCCACCCTGATTGGGGCCATCAGGGCCGAGACGGCTGGGTGGAGGGGACGAGGGCGATTGGCCGGTGGGCTCTGCCCCTGAATGGGGTGGGGTGCCGATTGGAGGTCAGTGGCCGAGGGAGGGGCCATGGGAGGTTGGCTGGCCAGCCACACC
>NW_005247962.1:0-262 GCF_000412655.1 Myotis brandtii | reverse complement strand
TTGAGACACCAGACCTCAGAGTAGAGGGACTCCTGTCTGGTGGTCTGTAAAAAGACAGGACTAAAGTTTGGAAAGCAGATAAACAAGGAGACTAAAAAAAAATCTCTCCTCTGGGACGAGCCGTTTAAAACAGAAACAAAGCACCTTCTGGTTTAACCCGTATCTGACTGAAAGGTCAGCCAGGGCTGAACCTTAAGCCTCTTGCAGACTATTCTCTCTCTCCTCCCCCCACCAGGGGTACAGGCAAGAAAACAACATAGTT
>NW_005247961.1:0-262 GCF_000412655.1 Myotis brandtii | reverse complement strand
CTGTTATGAACAATTATACTCCAACAAATTGTATAACCTAGAAAAAATGAGTAAATTTCTAGATGCATAAAACCTATCAAGATTGAATCATGAAGAAAAAAACAAAAAATAAAAAAAACTAAAATTAGGTGCCTTTTCCTTTTTTAAAAAAAATTTAATTTACTGGGATGACACTGGTTAATGAAAAGATACAGGTTGCAGGTGCACAATTTCACAACATCATCTATACACTGTATTGTATGTTCACCACACACATACCAAA
>NW_005247960.1:0-262 GCF_000412655.1 Myotis brandtii | reverse complement strand
CTCTGCCTGGCTTGCCGAATGTTTTGGGTAAACCATCTCAGACTTTTTCCCTTTCAGTCCTGTGTGTTCCCTGAACTTACCTTAAGGTCCCACTTTCTGGGTACCAAGTCTTGAGGGATGTTTAATGGACCGAAGACGCAGAGACAAGGTGAGCACACAGGCGATTGATGCCTGACAGAGGGCTACAGCTCACTCAGGCTTGTAACAACCCTGTACCCTCAACCGTTGCTTTTATTGGGGTTTGGCACAAGGTTAGTGCATC
>NW_005247959.1:0-262 GCF_000412655.1 Myotis brandtii | reverse complement strand
CTAGCTGGTGTGGTTCAGTTAGTTGGAGAATCGTCCCGAAAGGTCACGGGTTTGATTCCCAGTCAGAAAACATACCCAGGTAGCAAATTCCACCCCCAGCCTGGGTACGAATGGGAGGTAACTGAGAGATAAATCTCTTTCACATCGATGTTTCTTTTCCTCCCTCTGCCAAATTAATAATTAAAAAAAAAAGCCAGTACTCACCAGTATTTTTTATTCTCGATGTCTTCAAGAAGGACATTTCCTGCTGGCCCCGCTGAGA
>NW_005247958.1:0-262 GCF_000412655.1 Myotis brandtii | reverse complement strand
TTCCTCTCTGTAAAAAATCAATAAAAAAAAATAAAAAATAAAAGTGATTCGTTTAATGTGATTCACTTAATGTGGTAGAGGCTGTTTTGATAAATTTAAGAAGTGTTCGTTTATAGATTAAACAGTGTATTAGGCATGTACTGTATACAAGAAAAGTTAAAACAGGGAATCATTTAGTGGTCAGATTAATTCAATTTACATGATTTCTAACGGGGAAAAACGATTCAGTTTTTGAACAAATCGCTTCTCGAACAGCCTTCTG
>NW_005247957.1:0-262 GCF_000412655.1 Myotis brandtii | reverse complement strand
ATTGTTGGTGAACAGATTGAAATAAAATGTTACTCAGGTATTTTAGATAATAATAGCTAAATGTAACAAGGAATATAAAGAAAAAAATGGACTTAAGTAAACATTGGCTTGTGTAGGCAGAAAGAATATACATAGGATGACTCCAGGTATATGGGACTTCAAAAAGTTAGAAAATCCACAAACAGTAGGAATTAATATTGAAATAGTTTTGAGTGACAAAGATGGTCCCACCCATGCTTGAATTCTTAAGACTGCAGCTACA
>NW_005247956.1:0-262 GCF_000412655.1 Myotis brandtii | reverse complement strand
ATATAGCAGGCTAATTTTTAAGTTGATAATTTTGTTTTGCCCTCGAATGATATTAAAAATATGCAAATGACTTGTAAGGCATGTGGCATGACAAATATGGGGAAAAAACCCCCCACAGATAATTGTTCAAGAGATATGGACTAAGGAGGCTGTAGGACCAATAATTAAGACATTTTGAATTCAGTAAATTATAACCCGAATTTCAAAAGCAATAGTGGCACTTGCAAATGAGAGAAGAAAAAAGAGAAATCATAGGATGTAG
>NW_005247955.1:0-262 GCF_000412655.1 Myotis brandtii | reverse complement strand
GGGCTGGACCCCAACAACTGAGTGCCCCAGAGTGACCCAACAACCGTGCCTGTCTATGGGCCAAGGGGAGGAAGCCAAGGCTCAGAGAGGTTAAGACCATACAACCCAAGTCGGGAGCAAGACAGGGATCAGGCACTGTGACCTTGTACCTTTCATCTCCCGACCCAGCATGGAGCACAACTCTGATTGAATGTAGGTCCCGGCACTTGTCTGCCAGGACCCGGAGTGTGTGGGACTGCGTCTCCTTGCCTTGCTTGGTGAG
>NW_005247954.1:0-262 GCF_000412655.1 Myotis brandtii | reverse complement strand
TTGCGTCCCTCACATGCTCCATCAGGGCTAGGGATTGAACCTGCAACCTAGGTATGTACCCTTGACTGTGAATCAAACCCATGACCCCTTTGTGCTCAGACTGATGCTCTAACCACTGAGCAGTTTTCCAGGGCTAGATGGCTTGTTTCTGACATGCATATTAACCAAATGATTCTTGACTGAGATATTATAATTGTTGTGAGGATTTATTGAGTTCTTCCTCTGAACCAAATATTTTAATAATAATGCCTTTATTGCTCTT
>NW_005247953.1:0-262 GCF_000412655.1 Myotis brandtii | reverse complement strand
ACCTTAGTCAATGAGTACTACCTTAGCCATGGTATCCAATGAACTAGTATCTGTGTCCTCGTACATGTCAGTTTATAGCAGTTTTACTGTATTCAGAAAGTTGTGTTTGCAACATAATGTGTGAAAGTAAACCAAGAGTGAAGTTGCCAGTATCTTTACTCACAGAAATTTAAATGTGTGTCCCAGTGTCCCAGTGATCACTTTATTGTCACAGGGATTTTTTTTAGCCCTCTAAGTTCTAAACCATTATTACTTTGGGGGG
>NW_005247952.1:0-262 GCF_000412655.1 Myotis brandtii | reverse complement strand
TGAGCCTGCAACCTGCAACTGAGGAATGTGACCTTGATTTAAATCGAACCCGGGACCCTTCGGTCTGCAGGACGATGCTCTCTCCACTGAGCCAAACTAGCTAGGAAAGAAGAGTCTTTTAAAGGGACCATTTACTAAGGCGTGGGCGGAGTTAAAGGAGACTGACCAAGGATGGAACAGGAACCTGGGATTATCTACCCTGAGGAGCAGGTACCAACTATGGCCTGCAGGGTCGAGGGGAAGGACTGGTTACTGGAACCTG
>NW_005247951.1:0-262 GCF_000412655.1 Myotis brandtii | reverse complement strand
GTGTGTGTGTGTGTGTGTGTGTGTGTGTTTAAGTTGTCTTAGCAAGCAAGTCTTACCTTGCTTGAAGACTATTCAATGACATTAACAATTATATATTTCATGAGACAGGCATTTTCCTGAGGTTCATTCCTTACAAGTCATTGTCTCAAACAAGGCCCTGCACCCAAACCGCAGAGGCCATATACAAAGTTTGACCCAAAAAGAATTGCAAGATTTTGTTAATTTATATCACTAAAAGTCTGAGGAATATAAGTGAGAATAG
>NW_005247950.1:0-262 GCF_000412655.1 Myotis brandtii | reverse complement strand
ACACCCACTTCCCCCCCGGATCTCAGAGCCGGGAGCGGACCCGCTCCCGAGGGCTGAGGCACCGAGTGTGGTCATCTGTGACTGTGGCCTCGGGCACCAGCTTGGCCCGGTCCCTCTGAGGACGGCACACGCCCCGCCCCACGTCCTCGCCTGCAACAAGACACGTCGTCCTGGAGGCTTTGGGAAGCACCTTGGAAACTGTGAAATCACCCATCGCCCCCCCACCGCCCCCCGACCCCGCGCTGCTGCCTACACTGTGGTG
>NW_005247949.1:0-262 GCF_000412655.1 Myotis brandtii | reverse complement strand
GCAATCACTTGACTGGCCTGGGCCTCCCTCTGCGGGGCGATTGATCGCAGGGTCCCCAGATCAATGGCCCCACAGAGGGAGGCCCCTGCCCACCCGCCACAGTGGTGCCAACCAGGTAGCCTGGGCCTCCCTCTTTGGGGGAATCGATCGCGGGGCTCCACGAGCCCACTCTGTTGGGACTCCGCAGTCGATCACCGTGCAGAGGGTGGCCTGGGCCTCCCTCTTTAGGGCAATCGTGGAGTCCGCCCTCCCCCATCGATTG
>NW_005247948.1:0-262 GCF_000412655.1 Myotis brandtii | reverse complement strand
GCCTGGGACCAGCGATGGATCACAAATGTCTGCCTGCCGGTTGGGCACGTCAGGCACGGTCCACAGCAGCGTTGTGTGGGCACCTGTGCTTGGTGCAGCCAGAGCGACGTGAACACGAGTGGGACGGCCGACCTCGAGCGTGTGGCCGCGAGGGAAACACGCTGGAAACCATCATCAGGGATCGCGTGCCCCCTGAGGACGCGTCAGGGATCTTAGAGGTTTTGGATGTGCAGAAAAATAAATGTTTCTGTTTGCAGGGCAC
>NW_005247947.1:0-262 GCF_000412655.1 Myotis brandtii | reverse complement strand
CTGTTTTCACTATTCAACCAGTTATTTTTGTAACTTGAGGACAAATCTGAAACTATCAGTTTTTAGTATAATTATGAACTAGAGTATTTAATTTCATAGAAACATATTCCTTAAAAATTGATATGGCATAACTGAATAGCATTAGTGGGCACCAAAATATGGTTCTGATAGCTATTTTCTTCTTTACCAAAATAATCAATGTACATCTATTAAAAGCCAATTCTCTTTTTAAAAATATTTTCATTGATTTCAGAGAGGAAGG
>NW_005247946.1:0-262 GCF_000412655.1 Myotis brandtii | reverse complement strand
TGAGGCAGTTAGAACGGAGCGTGGCTCCCTGAGCTCTGAGTAAGGGATGGTTGTTTCTGGAATTGCTGCTCTGCCCACAGGCACTGGGAGGGTCCAGGGAACGGGGGTGCACTGGCCTGGGCGGGGCGAGCGCTCCCTGCCGGAGGTCTGTGTGCACGGTGGACGCAGGGGGGTCATAAATCCAGTGGTGAGTTGGGGGAGTTGCTCCCCAGTACCATGTATGCATCTGTGAAGAAGGAGGTGATGTTATCTGTTTGCTAGA
>NW_005247945.1:0-262 GCF_000412655.1 Myotis brandtii | reverse complement strand
ATTTTAATCTGTATTCTTTCACTGTAATAAACTGTGAGTATTACAACTTTTCTGAGTCCTGTGAGTCCTTTTAGTGAATCATCAAGCCCGACTGTGATCTTGGGGGCCCTCAACACAGTATAATACCCTTTTCTATGCTTTTACTTTCAACCTTCTTATATACTTGAGATTTTATTTTTAATGTGTCATATGTGTTTATTGTTGACAGCATATGGTTGGATTCCTTGCTTCCTTTCTTATCCAGTTTGATAACCTTTTTTTT
>NW_005247944.1:0-262 GCF_000412655.1 Myotis brandtii | reverse complement strand
TACCACATTTTGGTGTCACATTGACATTGACTCATACAATTTTATAAAGGGAAGAGTAATCACCAGAAAACACTTGCATTCTTGATGCTAAAGTAAATTGCTTCAATTTTTTTATTACTAATAATATATCTGCTAAGATGAGATTGGCAGGGGTGGGGAGTGTTTGTTTGCTATTGTTCTTATTGTAGTTTCCCTTGATCATTTTCTCTCTATATATTTTTATTATTGTTGTTAATCTTCACCTGATGGTATTTTTCCATTG
>NW_005247943.1:0-262 GCF_000412655.1 Myotis brandtii | reverse complement strand
CTCTCTGAAATCAATAAAAATATTTTTTAAATGAAATAGTCCACATAAAGCATTAAGCACAGTGCCTGTCACACAATAAATGTGTTCTTTTATTATTCATTAATACTTTCTCTGGATTACCTTTCTAATGTTAACTAATATCATTAAACCTTGAATTTCTATGCATCCTCCTGACCTGCTAAGGATCCAAGACCAAAGCAAATGGTAACTTTAAACAGTCAATTTGTGCCATCTGCTTCTGTCCTCTCCCTCCTGCTCTCTC
>NW_005247942.1:0-262 GCF_000412655.1 Myotis brandtii | reverse complement strand
ATCGAACCCTCCCAAAAGCCATGTGAGGTCAATACTTTGATTATTCCTCTTTCACAGATAGGGAAACGGAGGCTCAGAGACGTTTAGTCAGGAGCCCAGGGACACGTGGTAAGTAGAATTCACCCCTGTAACGCAGGGGTGCCAAATAGTCACCAGCTCCCTCTCACCTCCTACAGGTCTCAGGTTGGATGAAGCCCTCCTATGGAAGCTGCTCTGACCCCCTGTTGAAAATTGCTCCTCCTCCCCCGGCGCTCTCACCCCC
>NW_005247941.1:0-262 GCF_000412655.1 Myotis brandtii | reverse complement strand
AGTCATGACCTCCACACATACAACTCCAGAGCAAGGACGCAGGTATTTGGCATGGAAGTTCCATTTACATGATATTTCCCCCAGAGTTTTGCAGCACACTAACCTGCATGGCTATACATACAGTGGCTCTGGTGAAACCAGAGAGCTCAGTAATTTCAAGAAGTGAAATAAGCCCAGTGTAGCTTGGCTTTATTTAGTGAGCTGGAGTGGCAAAGAGCTGGAAATGAAGAGGAAGTCCAGGTGAGATAATTTAGGGTTCATA
>NW_005247940.1:0-262 GCF_000412655.1 Myotis brandtii | reverse complement strand
ACACTGGGGATGGAGCCCGAAACCCGGCCTGTGCCCTTGACCAGGAATGGAACCCTGACCTCCTGGGTCACAGGTTGACACTCAGCCACGGAGCCACGGAGCCACGCAGCCACACAGCCGGGCTCGCCGGGGCCGTGTCTGCGGGTCGTTTCTTCTCACGGGGTGCCCTCTGCCTCTCCTTGGCCCCCCACAGAGAGGAGCCTCCCGATGAGGACACTCACCGCTCGGCCGGGGCCCCACCCTCGTGGCCTCCTGCACCCTC
>NW_005247939.1:0-262 GCF_000412655.1 Myotis brandtii | reverse complement strand
CTCTCTGAAATCAATAAAAATATATTAAAAAACATAATATAAAAAATGTAGCACTAAGTAGACCATGAGGAGGACACTTGTTTACAGGATGAAAGCTGAAGCAAGCATGCAGAGCTTTCAGCTGGAACGTGCACCACGGGTGACACAGTCTACGGCGCTCTGCAAACCCAAAGGACTGTGAAAGTGACACAATCTTACTTTTGGGAATACAAGTAAATTTTAGAGCGTACGTAAGATCACAAATACAAATAATGAGGATTGA
>NW_005247938.1:0-262 GCF_000412655.1 Myotis brandtii | reverse complement strand
GAGCCCCACTGGGCCTGGGACTGAGCTCACCTGCTCCCTCTCCTCCTTCCCACCACGATGTCCCGCCCACAGATCCAAACCCCACTCAGCTCAAACCCCAAATCTGGGAGTCCACCTTGAAGCCCCCCTCTTGTCTCTGATGTCAACCCAGCATTCATTTGTCTACTTGTTCCTGGATAGTCCTCAGCAACCTCCTATGACCAGGCTGTGTGCCATCATCCAAGGGCGGTCAGTTCTACCTCCCGAATGTGCTCCATTTCCA
>NW_005247937.1:0-262 GCF_000412655.1 Myotis brandtii | reverse complement strand
GCCACCTGGAGTTGGAGTCCAGGATACCTGCATGGCACCACCCTTGCACCTCAACCTGCAAAAGTTGCCGTCTGTGGTTCCAGTTCTTTAAGACAATGTCTTAAAAAGCTAGGTCATGGGATCACCGGAATCAGAATGGCTGCAGTATTTGTTTGCAGTGCAGCTTCCGGAGCTCTAAGCCAGACTACTGAATCTGCGTATCTGAGGGTGGCTCTCAAGAATCTCCATTGTAGCCCTAACCGGTTTGGCTCAGTGGATGGAG
>NW_005247936.1:0-262 GCF_000412655.1 Myotis brandtii | reverse complement strand
AATTAATGTATTTTCTAATTTAGTCAGTGACTGGGACAGGAATTAAATCTACTTTTGCTTGAGTTATTATACCGTACATCATATATTCTAAGATGTACTCATTCCTGCATTTTTACATCTATGAAATGGGAATGCATCTTATAATAGATGGTCTTTAATTTGGAACCTTTTTATTTCTTAGTGTTTCTTAACATCATGGGCTTTATAATAGATGGTATCCTGGATTGCTAATAGTTTTCTGAATGCTTTCCCAGCCTTATGA
>NW_005247935.1:0-262 GCF_000412655.1 Myotis brandtii | reverse complement strand
TGCCGGACGGGCACGCCGGGCGGCCTGGGCCGGCAGTGAGTGACCTCGCTCTCTCCTTGCGCAGCTGGTCCTTCGGGGTGCTGATGTGGGAGATCTTCACCCTTGGGGGCTCGCCCTACCCGGGGATCCCCGTGGAGGAGCTGTTCAAGCTGCTCAAGGAGGGGCACAGGATGGACAAGCCGGCGAACTGCACCAACGAGCTGTAAGGGGGCGTCTGTCCGGGCTCCCCGCCCCGTCCTGGCCCCCCTCCATCCCAGGCTCC
>NW_005247934.1:0-262 GCF_000412655.1 Myotis brandtii | reverse complement strand
TCCTCTCTGAAATCAATAAAAAATATATTTTTTAATATTTTTAAAAGAATAGGACCACAGTTGTTTGATTATTCACCTTACTAACTATAGAGGAGAGATTTTCTTACAGGCCCCGGGCAACTGGGGGATGTGTTGCAAAGAGAAAAATGGCTGTAAAAAGATAACAGATGCCTCTGAGCCTGGATGGGTCCATTACTCAGAAAAGAAAATATATGTTGAGAACAAACCAAGGACAGGACATGCTGTGATTTGGTTGCTGTGC
>NW_005247933.1:0-262 GCF_000412655.1 Myotis brandtii | reverse complement strand
GTTGAAAAACCATTTATGTTCTTCACATCAGTGTGAGATGTGATATTCCAGAGAGAGTACATTCATTTTACGTTTATTTGTAGCCAAAAGTGGATTAGCCTTCCTGTTTATTATTCATATGGACAGTTCATATAATCTGCATAAATGTTACTGCACTTACAGTCAAGTTGTTTAATGGAGGAGAGATTTTCAGATTCATCCCTGGAATTTCCTCATCTCTAATATTTTCATTATTTTTGCCTGACCTTACCATTGCTGCTCA
>NW_005247932.1:0-262 GCF_000412655.1 Myotis brandtii | reverse complement strand
GCAGGCTGCAGGGGTGAGGGGCCCGGCTGATGGGGGAGCCAGCCCTGTGAGATGGGGGAGGAGCCAGGCCTGGAGAGGGCCATGGGCAAGTGTGAGGGAGGGAGGTGCGGCAGGGCCCGGCCCGCGTCACAACCCACGAGGGCGCGTGAGCACCAAGTCTCAGAGGAAGGCTCTGGGGGATGAGACACCCGACTCCTCCCTGCACTGCTGCCGAGCGTGACAACCTCCCGCAGGCGCCGGGAGACCCCTGGGCAGGTGGTCA
>NW_005247931.1:0-262 GCF_000412655.1 Myotis brandtii | reverse complement strand
CTGGGAGAGGGTGCAGGCTGGGCTGAGGGACCCCCCCATCACTGCACGAATGTCGTGCACTGGGCCTCTAGTATATTATATATAAATAATATATCCCTATCTATCTATCTATCTATCTATCTATAATGTAGTATATATTGAATAGTAACTATCACCCATACTTCTAAACGAATTAAGCTTAGTTATTGAAGAAGTTTGTTTAATTACTTAGGCTAGGGCTTTTCAGATGTTAGTTGCCTGAGGTAGGATTTTTCAGGATTTA
>NW_005247930.1:0-262 GCF_000412655.1 Myotis brandtii | reverse complement strand
GACATTCTGGGGGGGGGGGGACAAAACTATGGAAAAAGAAACAACCTCAGTGTTGCCAACAGTTGTGGGGGCTGAATGGGCAGAGCACAGAGGATTCTTAGGGCCTGAAATTATTCTGCTTGATACTACAATGGTGGATACATGCAACTCATAATGTACAACCCCACGGGTGAGCCCTACTGTAACTATGGACTTGGGGTGATTACGATGTGTCAGTGAAGGTCCATCAGTTGTAGTAAATGTACTGCTCAGTGGAGGGTGT
>NW_005247929.1:0-262 GCF_000412655.1 Myotis brandtii | reverse complement strand
TTGTATTTTTGTCCCCATTTTGGCTCTCAGTTTGGCTTTATGTCTATGTGTTGGGTTTATTTGCTACACCTACCAATCTCTAGGGTAAGACAATATCAGGCATCATTTCTGACTGACCCTGAGTATCCTGTTTGGTGCTGTCAGCTATCCACATCTTGTGGCTTCCTCTGTTGTGGCTGGGTGTCTTTGGAAAGGATCAAGATATGCATGAAGCTCTGCTTTTCCTAGCCTCAGGGCCAGAAGTAGATCATGCAAAGACTTA
>NW_005247928.1:0-262 GCF_000412655.1 Myotis brandtii | reverse complement strand
CATCTCTTCAAGGTCAGTGGTTGAGACCCAGGCATTGCCTCTCATGCTTTGCTGTTGTAGCTCAGTCTTTGTATCTACAGGTCATCAAGCTGACTGCGCAGCAGGAGGCTGCGAAGACTGCGTGATATAATACATGCTCTGTGTCTGGGACACATGACATAATGCATTCAGGATAATCTGGCACAAGCAACGTGTTCTGTTTCCTTCCCCACTCTCTATCACACCCCCAAACTCTCCACGCCCTTTTTATATAAAACAAACA
>NW_005247927.1:0-262 GCF_000412655.1 Myotis brandtii | reverse complement strand
TTATAGTACTTAAAGTCACAGTTATCTGGGTAGTCATACAAAAATTTAATTTTTATTCAAAAAATTTCACTTAAGTATTATTCTATTCAACCTAATTTTTCAGCACTGGAAATACTCAGAGGGACTCTTAATCTGCTGGGTTAGTGAAAGCTCTATGAATAGTTCTTATTCATCAGTCTCAACAGGATAATTGACTTAGAACCCAAGACCAAAAAAAATGTTTGAAAAAGGATGTGGCAAGGTGGTAAAGGAAGTAATGTTT
>NW_005247926.1:0-262 GCF_000412655.1 Myotis brandtii | reverse complement strand
TAAGGCACCTCCTTGCTACTTCTCCCTGTTTAATTTTATCTTTAATGGCACTTATCTATATCTTCCAAGTATTTTCTTATACTATTCTCCTACTCTGAACTCTAAGGTATATCTGTTGCATACAGCAGTCTAAATATTTAAGCTTCTCATTTTAGACTCTCAGGTATTGATTTAAGCAATATCTTTAATTATTCTCCCTGCTTCTTTCATGAACTTCCATTGTCCTCAATATACCCTGTACATGTTTCTTCAAATTTTTGTT
>NW_005247925.1:0-262 GCF_000412655.1 Myotis brandtii | reverse complement strand
TATTACATTTATTACTTGTTGGGAACAAGGACCTTTGTCTGGCTCATAGCATGACTTAATAACAGAATTTATCCTTATCCCTCTAATAAAGCTCCACTTCTCATCTTTTTAGTTGTTCCATTATATAGATCACAGCTCTTCCCAGCCTTACACATGAACAACTAAGGGAAAACTGAGATAAACTTTCAGGAATTTGAAGAAAAAAACCCTCTAAGCTGAAAAAATAACATTTCCACTGGTTTGCCTTTCATCAAACTATTAC
>NW_005247924.1:0-262 GCF_000412655.1 Myotis brandtii | reverse complement strand
TATCTCCCCCTGGACATTTTCTGTCTCTGTAACTGGACCTTACAACAAATGTTAATAAGAAACCAACACTTCCTAATATTCTGATTTTTTTTTATTACTACAGTATCCACTCAAGCTACAGACTCTTTTGGCCTGTGTTCTGACTTCGGAAATTTCCATTATCACAGAAAGGTCTGGTGGAGAAGGCTGGTTACTCACGTTCTGCTTTACACAACAAAGGTAACTGACCTCTGGCCAGCAGCACCTGTGTCCTTGAGACCTG
>NW_005247923.1:0-262 GCF_000412655.1 Myotis brandtii | reverse complement strand
GATGGTTAATTTTAAGTTATGTGTTTTAACCACAATAAAAAAATCAACAAGGATATGGAAGATTTGAAGAACAACATCAACTAACTTAACCTGACATTTATAGAATACAACGAAAGGCTGAAGAATACACATTCTTTTCAAGAGCACATGAAACACTTCAGAATAGATCATAACTGGGCAACAAAACAGGACTCAAATTTTAAATGTTAAAATGATACAACGTATGCTCTCTGATCACAACAGAATTAAAATGGAGACCACA
>NW_005247922.1:0-262 GCF_000412655.1 Myotis brandtii | reverse complement strand
GGAAGGGAGGTTGGCCCAGCACCCACCAGGCCCTGCCCGGCTCCCAGTGCGGTCCTGCATCCCACCCTGCACAACCAGAGGTGGGGTTGTCATCTGCTCTACAGAGGGTGCAGCTGAGCTTAGGGGGCAACTCACACGGGCAAGTACCAGCTCGGCAAGCGGAGGCCCCAGGACCACAAACGGGTGCTGCTACGTGGGAGGCCCACACGCCTTCCATGCCTCTGCAGCCAGCTGTACGCTGTGTCCTACTCATCTGCCCCCA
>NW_005247921.1:0-262 GCF_000412655.1 Myotis brandtii | reverse complement strand
CCTTTCTTCCTGGCCTTACTGCCCTGGCCAGGTCCTCCGGTACAGTGGGGGCCTTCCTGGAAGCGGTTTGTCTGTTCCCACTCTCACAGGGAAGCGGTCAGGCTGCACCCCGTAAGGGAGGTCTGTCAGTGCGTCCTGCAGCTGCCCTTTATCAGAGCGAGGAAGGCCCTCCCTTCCCATTTGGTAAGTTTTTCTGGAGAAGAGATCTCGAGTTTTATCTATCTCCCCCCGCAGAGAGGACGCCTGGCCGCTCCTCTTTCCT
>NW_005247920.1:0-262 GCF_000412655.1 Myotis brandtii | reverse complement strand
GCACTTGGGTGGGGCAGCGTCTGGGAGCCTCGGCGGCGGTGACAGACCACCAAGGGCCCCGGACGCGCCCCCCCCTCACCCCCCCCTCCCGCGGGGCCTGGGTGGTGAGGCCATGCCCAGAGCCAGGTGAAGGCCCGCTGCAGGCTTCATGGTGACGCAGTGCCGCTTGGCGGAGCCCCTGGCCCTGCCACCCTGATCCGCCCTCCTGCCCCTGAAGTGATTCCCCGCTCGGGGTCTGGACTGCGGTTCTCACGCCCCTGCT
>NW_005247919.1:0-262 GCF_000412655.1 Myotis brandtii | reverse complement strand
CAGCACAGGCAGCAACATTTGAAACGGAGCTTGAGGCTGAGATTCAGGCAGATTGCCGGAGTGGGGAGCAGCAATGCATGCAGCGGGAGCAGCTGAAGTTATGAAAATGTGACTGCACTTTGCCGTGCATGGGATGTCCTCTGCAGTCAGTGTTCAAAATGTCAAGTTCAGCTCCGGACAAAGTGCTACATAGGTGGCCTGTATGTTTCTCCTTTCCTATGACCCCCACACACTCTCAGATGGTTATTTTACCCCTGTGATT
>NW_005247918.1:0-262 GCF_000412655.1 Myotis brandtii | reverse complement strand
CCCCCCCTTGCTGGGGTTGGTGGGAGAGTCTAGGAGTGGTGTTCTGGGCAGAGAGAGGAAGCCAGGTGGCTGGCTGTCAGCAAGCATTGCTATGTAAGCATTTCTAGTCAATAAAAGAGCTTTCAGGGGAAAGGATCAGAACCCCCAAAGCTCACTGAATTTCTTTTTTTCATCTGGTAAAGTTTTAGAACAGTGAACATGTATTCTTCTCCCTAAAGAAGAGCCCCAACTTGCATAATAGAACCTGGAGCCTAGCACCGTG
>NW_005247917.1:0-262 GCF_000412655.1 Myotis brandtii | reverse complement strand
TCAATAAAACATATTTAAAAAAAATAAAATAAAATAAAATATGGCATGGAATAGTGCATACAATTGGGCTTGTGCATCTGCAGATTCCTACACATCGATTTATATCCCAGTTGGATCCACGGATGCAAAACCCAGGGATCCGGAGGGCTGACTGTATACTTACGGAAAAATGTCCAAATATAACTGGACCTGTGCAGTTCAAACCAATGTTCAAGAGTCAGCTGTATTGCCGAAACAGGTTTGGCTCAGTGGATAGAGCGTC
>NW_005247916.1:0-262 GCF_000412655.1 Myotis brandtii | reverse complement strand
TGCCACAGCCCCCGGTCCCCTGTCTGCTGGCAGCCCCCCTCCCACCACCACCGCTGCCACGCACTGATGGCGCCAGCCCTGCTCACACCTGCTGACAGCGCAGAGAGCAATTGGGGCCGGCACTGGCAGCGGGTGCAAACAGGGCCGGCGCCGGCAGCAGGTGCGAGAGGTGGTTGCTGACCCCTCAGGGGTAGGGGGAGGTAGAGAAGCCCTGAGGGGCAATCGGGGCTGGCAGCCGCCACTCACACCCGCTGATGGCACC
>NW_005247915.1:0-262 GCF_000412655.1 Myotis brandtii | reverse complement strand
GGACATTCCCCACCCTTGGGAAAGGCTTGTGAAAAACCATGATTTCATGTGGCAATCTAGAACATGTGAAAGTAGAATCAACAACTGTCTCAAGCATCCAATTTTTATAAAATACTGCATTTGGGGTCCGTTTTCCTGTTCACTGCTTCCCCCTTCAGCACCCACCCCACTTCCTCTGGGCTAGGTTGGTTCACCCTTCTGTTTGTGTGCAAGTTTAAACCTGCTGAATAACCGCTCTCCTTACTGTCTCCTCCTCCTCCTC
>NW_005247914.1:0-262 GCF_000412655.1 Myotis brandtii | reverse complement strand
ATTTAAATACTGACCCAATCTTGCTTTTTAGAATAATGAAAACAGGAGAATTTTCAATTATGAATTTTATTTTACAAATAAATTCTCTCAGAATATATGACCTTAACTTTATACTACTGCTTTCTATACTATCTTTTACTATCAAGAAAATTGGAGTGGTATGAAAAGAACCCAGCGTGATATCTAGGAAAGAACGCAGGCTTTAAAGTCACAGAGACCTTGACATAAGTCCTGGCTACTACACCTATCAGCTGAACTTCAC
>NW_005247913.1:0-262 GCF_000412655.1 Myotis brandtii | reverse complement strand
TGTTCTGTAGGCTTTTGATCCTCAATATGAAGTGGGCCTAGTACAGCTTGAACAAGTTATAGATGACAGGGGTACCCATTTTCCTTAGGCTTAATTTCTCTTTAAATTCCTACCTACTGTTCCCAGAGATCAAGGTCTAGTGTTCCAGCATCAGGGAATATAAATTATAACAGTTTGTAACAGGCCCTTTAATTGTTCTTCTGTAACCAAGGCACTATTTGCTTTTAATAACTGTTTAAGTACTGATATATAGTGTTGTTGT
>NW_005247912.1:0-262 GCF_000412655.1 Myotis brandtii | reverse complement strand
CCCACCTACAATATCAACTTGGGTTTGGATCTATACGTACAGCACCTTTTTCTGTAGCTCTGATAAACTCTCCACACCCTCTTCTGTACCACATCTCAATTTGGGGCACTGTTGAACTTGCATTTACCCTTGAAGGGTGACCTGTGGACCTCAAGCAGGAAGAGGGTGTCCAAGAAGGGGAAAAGGCCAGGGTCCTTCCTCCCTGGCCCCGCCCCCTCTTTTCCTTCCACTGCCCTCTGCACATCCGTGCCATCTCGTCTCC
>NW_005247911.1:0-262 GCF_000412655.1 Myotis brandtii | reverse complement strand
ACTGATATGGCCTAAAGTATATTGTTCTTCATTCCTGTGACAGAGATACTAGAGACTAACGTTATGGCCTCAAATGTCCAAACAGGGTAACTGATCTTGAGATGTTAACATAAATAAATACATATTATTGGTGAAGACTTGGTGGGATGAGTCACAGGAACACTTCCAATGCTATTTCCTATGGCATTTCTGTTGTGTCCCACAATATCCCACAACAACAACAAAAAAACACATGCTTTATCAGACATTCTCTTCTCCTCCC
>NW_005247910.1:0-262 GCF_000412655.1 Myotis brandtii | reverse complement strand
GGGCCTCGGGCTCTGACAGGGAAGCAGGGGTGGATGGCAGGAGACGTGCTCCTTTCCCAGGGGCCCGAGGGCCGGCTCACTCCTCATTTTCCCCCCCCTAAAATTCCTGTTGACCGGCACTCCCCAAAAAGGGCGGCCACAGGAGATGGTTGCAAGGTGGCTGATTCTACCAGATGTCCATGCCCAGACTTGGTCTCTGTCAAGGAGGGGAGGGAGGGCGGTGGGGAGCGAAAGAGAGAGAGAGAGAGAGAGAGAGAGAGAG
>NW_005247909.1:0-262 GCF_000412655.1 Myotis brandtii | reverse complement strand
CAATTGGTTGCCCCTGTATGCACCCAGCCCAGGGATCGAACTCGCAGCCTGGATTTCCAAGCGCACTTTCTTTCCACCAAAGAATAAAGACTGCGTCTCCCGGACTTGGCTGAAACACTGAAGATGTCTCGCCAGAGCAGAGTGAAGCAGACCATAGCAGACCGGAGCAGACCAGCACGGGGCAAAGCATAACAAGGAGGAGCAGAGCAGAGCTGTCCTACAGCCATGCTGTATCACAATTGAGCTGTTTTGCACTGAATAA
>NW_005247908.1:0-262 GCF_000412655.1 Myotis brandtii | reverse complement strand
AATGCTTAGCCACCTGCACCACTGTCCACGGCCCCACGTGCCCCAATATCCGATGAAGCCACCCGGGTACTCCTTCCTGGCCCTTGTAAGGCATCTGCCTTATCACTGCCTGGGGCGAGCAGCGGTCGATGGCCATGCAAATGGTATATGGTGCCTCCTTGGTAGTCCCTACTTCCTAGATCTCCTTCCACATTTCCTGCCCCCGCCCGGGGCGATGTCCTAGCGTCCACTGCTGCTTGTGCCTCTGGGCAACCACAGAGTC
>NW_005247907.1:0-262 GCF_000412655.1 Myotis brandtii | reverse complement strand
CTTACTATAAAGCTACAGTAATCAAAACAGTGTAGTATGGGCAAAAGAATAAACAAGTAGGTCAATGAACAGAATAGAGGACCCAGAAAGAAACCCCAATAAATATAGTCAACTGATCTTTAAAGGAGCAAAGACAATACAATGAAATAAAGATAGTCTTTTCTACAAACGGTGCTAGAACTGGACATCTGCATGCAAAAAAATTAATCTAGACACAATATTTTCACAAAAATTAACTCAAAATAGATTATAGACCTAAATG
>NW_005247906.1:0-262 GCF_000412655.1 Myotis brandtii | reverse complement strand
TCTGGGTCACATAAACAAGGCCAAAGAGATACCGAGAACCCAAAGGAAAGAAAGCAGAGAAGGGAGGAGAAAGCGAGAGGGACAGAAGGTTCTGGAACAGGAATGGGTAGTGGAAAGTGCTCTTGTTGATGTCTGTAATTATAATTATTAATAATTTGTTCACAAAATAATCAGATTATTTTAAAACTGTGTTGTGTTTAAGTGAACTTAAAATATGTAAGATCTAGCACTAGCCAGTTTGGCTCAGTGGATAGAGCGTCGG
>NW_005247905.1:0-262 GCF_000412655.1 Myotis brandtii | reverse complement strand
GTCCTTGTTCGGTATCCTAGGCCACAGTTGTCATACTGGGTGCCCACTGTGTGCACAGCTCATACATTGGACAGAAAACATGAAAACAACACGATTCTTCACAATCTAGATACTATATAAAACCAAAATAATTAAAAAGTACAAATGGGTTCAGGATTACGCATATGAGTACTTAGGCCAGAGAGAGGAAGAAACACACCTCCTGTGTGTTTAATAGAGCAATAGGAGCCTTGGACACACACACACACACACACACACACAC
>NW_005247904.1:0-262 GCF_000412655.1 Myotis brandtii | reverse complement strand
TCTCAGAGGCCAGTGAGCAAACAGGTGCAGGTATCCACAGAACCCGCTGAGGTCACAGCTTTCTCGCTGACCTGGGAGTTTGAGGGTAAGTCTCTCATATTTGAGTGCCACTCAGTTTGCATTCTGAGCTCGCCAACTTTATTGTGCACATTTGCTTTGTGTTTCTGTTTGTTGAAGCTTCTTAGTAAGTCACCTTTCTATCAGTGAGAAGAGAAACCTGTGATTCTCTGGGTTTTATGCAGCAGGATTACCTGAATCCCCA
>NW_005247903.1:0-262 GCF_000412655.1 Myotis brandtii | reverse complement strand
CAATTATATTCTTACACACAACAACAGGTAGTAATGCAGAACCTCTTATCTCCACATCCCCATTCAAAGCACACACTGTAAGGCTACAATGATTTGTTCTTCTTCCTTGCTTCAAAACACCACTTCACTCTACACATTCAACCTCTTCACCTCCCAGTCTGTATCTGAACTCCACTATGTGAGCTCACAGAACCCACCTTTGGAAAACCTAGCAAATGCTTTTGTGATGACAATGAAGCTGAGCTGCATTTGCCAGCCTGAT
>NW_005247902.1:0-262 GCF_000412655.1 Myotis brandtii | reverse complement strand
GCCTCCTCCCGGGCAGGGGCTGAGTGGGGACTGTCCCAGCTCTGCTTGTGGGTTGTGGGCCGTCACCTTGCAGCTGAGAGGGCTCACCTGTCCAGTCGTGGGCGTGGCTGGGGGCCCAGAGGACCAGGAGGGGCTGCCCCGGGGACCCCTCACAGCCGGGGTGTGCCCAGAGTCCCTGGAAAACTATCCAGGCCCGGCCACCGCCTTTTCAACGCCTGCACCGCGGGGCCTGAAATGTGCACCGGGGCCCTGCCTGGGGGGC
>NW_005247901.1:0-262 GCF_000412655.1 Myotis brandtii | reverse complement strand
CGAAGGGCCCGCAGCTGGTGAGGCGGCAGCAGCCCGCGTCGGTGTCATTCAATGCGACTGTCCATGCCACGATCGGGAGCACGGTATACGTCACCAACCAGACGGTGGCCGTCCACCTGCTGTGCCAGCTGGTCGGCCCCGGCGAGGTCACCTACGCATGGACCAAGGACGGGGTGCCGCTGCAGCCGTCGGAAAAGTGAGTGGGGGGACCCGTTGCTTCCTTTCGCGAGGCCTGTGTGCTTTCTGTGTGTGTGTGTTTTTA
>NW_005247900.1:0-262 GCF_000412655.1 Myotis brandtii | reverse complement strand
AGGCCTCTAGTTTCCACTATAATTTTCTTTTACTTACTCTGGGCTTTGTTTGTTGTTCCTTTTGTAGTTCTTTTAGGTGTGGTGTTAGATTTTTTATTGATACCTGTCTTGATTTTTTAGATAGGCCTATCGCTATGAATTTTCCTCTCAGGATTGCTTCTCCTGTGTTCCATAGATTTTTGGTTGTTGTGTTTTTACTTTCATCTGTTTCCAGGTGGCTTTTGGTTTCTTCCTTGATCTCATTGTTAACCCATTAATTGTT
>NW_005247899.1:0-262 GCF_000412655.1 Myotis brandtii | reverse complement strand
GGGTGCTCCTTGTTGGGGCTGGAGCTGTGCACAGCCACTGGTACTTTCCGTGAGCAATTCCAGGTGCTGTCTCCACACCACATTCTCCAGAAGTTGGTTCCTGTGCTCCTTAAATCCAGCACCCGCAGTTTCCATCTCCTGGGCCTAACCTCCTGGGCAAGCAGAATGTCAAGCCCATCCAACACGGCTTTTAAGACCATGAGCCCAGGCAGCTGCAGCAGGCCCCCCAGAGGGAGGACAGTGAAGGGCCAGGCCTGCACCA
>NW_005247898.1:0-262 GCF_000412655.1 Myotis brandtii | reverse complement strand
GAAATTAGTGTGTCCCTCCATGAACCCTGCAACAAGAGAGTCTATGAAGAACTTAAGTAGCTGACGGTCACTTATTAAAGCAGTGAAAACAAGCAATTCTCTTCCAAATGTCAACCATACATAGATATTTTCCTCCAACACTTCTTTTGTCTTTTTATTAATATTTCCTATGACTCTGAGAGCAAGTTGACATTCAAATCTCTCAATGGCGGAAAACTAGCAGAGAGAACTAAGAGCCTCCTGAAGCTGGAACTGCCAGTCA
>NW_005247897.1:0-262 GCF_000412655.1 Myotis brandtii | reverse complement strand
GACATTAATGCCACCTCTCTCTCTGAGCTTCAGTTTATTCAGCTGTAAAATGGAAATACAACCCTCACTTCATTGAACACATTGAACATGGCTGAGACTTCTGATTTCGCTCACTATTCTTTCTTTTCTCCCTTTGACATAAAAGCCCTAGTCAAGAGTGAGAGAGCGCATGGCCATCTAGCTAGAGTTGTTCTGCAGCGTAGCCTGCAGCATAGTCATGTGACCAATTGTGGCCAATGAGATGTGAACAGAAGTGATAATA
>NW_005247896.1:0-262 GCF_000412655.1 Myotis brandtii | reverse complement strand
GGTAGAAGATATGGGAGAGGTTCACCATTTAGTATTTTTACTTTAAAGAAGACCCCCCTTCCCCATTTCCAGTCAAATGCATTGCCTTTTCCACCATTGCCTTCACTGTGTCTGATATCTTGGAGTTGTTCTTTCTGGTGAATTGTTTACCTAATATTTTCCCCATTTTACTAATTTGAAATTATCCAAATAACTTGTTTTTGTTTTTATTTTCCTTCCTCCCTCCCTTGCTTTCTCCCTCCCTTGCTTTCTCTCTCCCTCC
>NW_005247895.1:0-262 GCF_000412655.1 Myotis brandtii | reverse complement strand
AGATGTGATATGTTTAACAATCATACCACAAAAATAGGAGGAAAAATAATAGAGCTAAATAGGAGTAAAGTTTCTGTGTCTCACCTGAATTAAGTTCATGTAAATCTGGAGCTGATTCTGAAAAGTTTACATTTATATCTAATAAGTTCAACAGGAACCACTAAAGAAAAACAGAAAATAGTAACAAAAGACAATTAAATGGAGAAAAGCAGAGGCAATTCCGTGGAGAAAGGATAGTCTTTTCAACAAATGGTGCTGAAAC
>NW_005247894.1:0-262 GCF_000412655.1 Myotis brandtii | reverse complement strand
CAACCGGGTCTGTCCGGGAGCGTGTTTCCTCCCCGAGCGCTGCCCGCCGCTGCTCACGGCGCGGGGTGTGGACTGAGTGCCCTTCTTCCAGAGGGTGAGACACGTGGCCCCAAAATGAACGGACCGGAGCGGGAGCGCGTGAGTAGCAGGAGGGGTCCTGGGACTTAACCAGCGACGCCGGCAATGGCATGAGAACCAGAATTCCCCTGCAGCCCACTCCAGGCCACTGGACTCAGCCACGGACCCAGGGAGCCCTGGGCCC
>NW_005247893.1:0-262 GCF_000412655.1 Myotis brandtii | reverse complement strand
CTATTATCTGGCTTCTGATTACTTCTCTTATATCATCTCTTCCTACTTTCCACACTGCACCATATTCACTAGCCTTGCTGATGGTCAAACATATATGCACATTCCCACTGCTAGGCCTTTGCACTGGCTGTTTCCTCTGTGTGGTATGTTCTCCCCCACTGATGTCTGCATGGCTCATGACCTCCTCTCTTTCAAACCTCATGTCATTGAGGCTTTCCCCTGCAAATTTAACATTGCAATTTCTACCTGCCATTCCCTGTTC
>NW_005247892.1:0-262 GCF_000412655.1 Myotis brandtii | reverse complement strand
TATATATTGAAATTTTGCTCTGAGTCACTTTGTGCTGTTTTTGGAGGTGTGCAAATTGAGGCTCAGATGCATTGAGAAATATTCTAAAATCTACCTTGGAAGGGATTAAGCTGGAATTCAAGGAGAGGCCAGTAGGGTTCTAAAACTGGATTGAAAAATTCAAATATGTCCTAGGGAAATATATTTAATGTACTTGAAAGAAGCCACCTTTATGATAAATGGCTGTGATACTCAGGCCCAGGTTCAGGGTGACATTGGGGGC
>NW_005247891.1:0-262 GCF_000412655.1 Myotis brandtii | reverse complement strand
TGGGAGGCGAGCAGGAGGGCAGCGGGGAGCGGGGAGCCGGCTCCAGGTCCGGAGGTCGGCCTCGCAGCGTCTGCGAATCCGGCCTTTCCACTAAATAGCAGGGCAGGGAGGGGTCACACGCACACGGACTTGACCATGACCAAGGCGCTGACTGGGGCATTAGCTCACTTGGTCCTTGGAAAAAGCCTGGGGAGACAAATGGAGGGGAGCAGCCGCGTGTCACAGCAGCAGGCCGACCGGGGCATCTGCGAGACGTGCAAAC
>NW_005247890.1:0-262 GCF_000412655.1 Myotis brandtii | reverse complement strand
TTGGCTCAATAGCACCTGCTCCTTCCCCTGAAAAGAAAATGTGTTTGTGTGATTTCAAGAATTGGAAGCATTCTCCCACCCCAACTTTGGTTCTGTCCTTACTCCAGCTATATCAGTGAGGACATGGATGAAATGACAAATGGAGAGAGATGACATTTTCTAGAAAACTGATTTTTTTTTAACATGATGATACTCAAGAGTTTGGGGGTACAGTAAGATACGATTCAAAAACATATTGTGTGTGAGTGTTTATGTCCGAGTT
>NW_005247889.1:0-262 GCF_000412655.1 Myotis brandtii | reverse complement strand
AAAAAAAAAAAAAAAAAAAAAAAAAAAGACAAGCCACGTACATAGGGTGGGAGAAGGTCAGTTTCTAATCACTGAAATGATCAAACTTCTTGATGATGTTTTTATAGAGAAGATGGGGTCCCAGGGTCTGTAAGCCCCCTGCTAACCCTGAGATCCTCTGGTTCTGGGACTCAGCATGGAATATATTAAGTGGAAGGAATATTACATAATGTGATTGATAGTAATAGGACCGGACACCATAGAAGGGGAATGCGAGTGTAGC
>NW_005247888.1:0-262 GCF_000412655.1 Myotis brandtii | reverse complement strand
TCCACCTGTCGGCTTAGGCCCACAATGGATTATATTTCCAAAATAAAGAGGTAGTTGAGATTCTGGATAGGCAAAGAAAGATGAAGGGAGGGAAGGAGGGTGGGAAAGATGGAGGGAGGCAAGAAAGGAATAAAGAAGGGAGGGAAGAAGAGAAAGAGATAGAAAAAGAAAGACAGAATTCACATTGTCCTTACTGCTTAGTCTGCTTGGCTAGTGTGGGGTTCAATGGTAAGACTATACATAAAAGAATGCTGAGTAACTT
>NW_005247887.1:0-262 GCF_000412655.1 Myotis brandtii | reverse complement strand
AGATGGCACGTAAGTAGCTTGTGGGGCTCTCCCTTCTCGGGAAGCAGACAGAGCGACAGTGGTACTGTTGGCTGCCCGAGCCTCAGAGGAACCACGCCGCTGCCCATTGCGGACTGGAAGGCCCACCCAGCCAGAGCTCCGTGAGGATTCCCCCAGAGATAATTTTTTGCTTTTCAGTATGATAGCAAAAATAAAAATACAAAATAGAACAGCCAAGTTATGGAGGGCTGCCAACAGTCCTCCTCCTTTTCCCATCTCAGGT
>NW_005247886.1:0-262 GCF_000412655.1 Myotis brandtii | reverse complement strand
TTCCTTTCTGAAATCAATAAAAAATATATTTTTTAAATTGACAAAGGAATTAAATCTTCCCAAAAAATTTAGATCAATTTGAACCATAAAAAGTAGCCATTTACACAATGTATTATATCAATAATTTCTCAATAAAGCTGCGGGTGGGAGGCAGCCATACCAATAAGAAGTCAGCCCAACTGAAAAATTGGCAAAAGACTCAGGCATGCATATCCAAACAGCCAAGAAATGTGTGAAAAAGTGCTCAACCTCATTAGAAATA
>NW_005247885.1:0-262 GCF_000412655.1 Myotis brandtii | reverse complement strand
ACTTACTCTTCAAGTTCAGAGAGAGAGAGAGAGAGAGGGAGGGAGAAAAAGAATAAAGCAAATGTACTAAAATGTAAAAAACATGGGGAGTCTAGGTGGAAGGTATATGATCATTTTTGTATTTTTCTTGCAACTTTTCTGTAAAGTCTGTCGTTATTTAAACAATAAATTAAAAAAGGCAATGCAGGGCCCATGCCCTGGAGAGGAGGCTGCGAGCCCTGGCATGTCCCAGGCGTCCAGGGAGGGTGGTGGTCAGCCTCTG
>NW_005247884.1:0-262 GCF_000412655.1 Myotis brandtii | reverse complement strand
TTTTTTTTGGTCAAATGGCACGTTTCCTGGTTTTGAAGTTTTTTTTAAATGTCTGAGTTGTTGATCCCCCGCAGGGCGACGCCCAGTAGCGGGGCGGGTCCGTCCGGATTTGGGGCTGCCGGGGAGGGAGGGGGAGGGAGTGAGAGCGAGTTTAGGAACTTTTGAAGGAAGACGAGTATCTGATGTTTATTGCCTGTGACATTATTCTACTTAAAATCGTGTTGGCGTAACCAATGGACACAGACATGGGGAGGTGGGGGCT
>NW_005247883.1:0-262 GCF_000412655.1 Myotis brandtii | reverse complement strand
ATGCCTGCCATCTGAGCCAGCCCTTGGAATCCTATTTTGACCAACAGGACTGAGGCTTTCCCAATCCAATCAGAACTGCACAGCAATATCGCATCAGCTTCTTTATTGACCAATCAGAGCAGCTCCATTTTGATCAATTGGAATAGTGCCTTTGGGCCAATTGAATCACAAAAATTTGGAGTCCTCATTTGCATGGAGATGGAACACTCAGGGACCAGGGACAGGGACCTGTGTTGGTATAAGCCAGCTCTCCTATGGCTCA
>NW_005247882.1:0-262 GCF_000412655.1 Myotis brandtii | reverse complement strand
AGATTAAACCAACCTATGAAGTATACTTATTTCCTATTTAAAACTTTACATGACTTGTCATTATTTGTTTAAATTTATTTTAAAAAATATTCTAAAAGAAAATTTACAGTCATAACCACAACAATAAAAACGTTAAAAATAAATAATTTAAAAGGATGGAAAAGAGCTACTGGCCCAAGAACCCAGGCTGACCTGTGACAAGGATTCTTTCCTCCAGCAAACGCAACTCGGGGTCTCCTGAACTCCTCTTCAACTAGGCCTT
>NW_005247881.1:0-262 GCF_000412655.1 Myotis brandtii | reverse complement strand
GAGAGAGAGAGAGAGAGAGAGAGAGAAATATCGGTGGGCTGTCTTCTGCATGTCCCTTACCAGGGATCAAGCCTGAAATGCAGGTATGTGCTGTGACTGGGAATTGAACTGGCGACCCCTGAGTGCACGGGACTCCACACTGGCCAGAGCAAAACCTATTTATATTCACATAGAACTTTTCCTCGTTCACTTACTGAGGCTGACAGAACCCTTGGAATGACAAAAGGATCCTCTGAGAACTTACCAGGAGCCAACTATGTTT
>NW_005247880.1:0-262 GCF_000412655.1 Myotis brandtii | reverse complement strand
TTTCTTGAGACAGGAAGGGATAAAAATGAATTTAGAACAGAAAGATTCCTTTCCCACTGTATTCTGCTCAAGGTACACCCCCTCCCCAATAAGGTGAGAACAATGATGTAAAGGAGAGACCTCAAAAACAGGGTGACTGAGTACAAGTGGGGGGGAAAAAAGACTGCAAGTTTCTCCCAGGGACTAGGGAAAATTTAACAAGGTTGGAATCTATCAGTGTTCATTATTCATCTTCTCCTTCATCTTCCTCTCCTTCTTTCCC
>NW_005247879.1:0-262 GCF_000412655.1 Myotis brandtii | reverse complement strand
TTGTGGGTTGAATTGTGTCCCCCCACAAAAAATTTATTCATTAAAGTTTTCACTCCCAGCACCTCACAATGTGGCCTTATTTGGAAACAGAGTTGTTGCAGATATAATCAGTGAATATAAGGTCATATAGAGTAAAGTGGGCGCCTAACATAAAATGTCTGGTGAGCTGATTAAAAGGACACTATGTGAAAAGACAGGCCCCCAAGGAGACCGCCATATGAAGATGAAGGCAGAGGAAGGGAGAGGTAGAGAGAGAGAGAGA
>NW_005247878.1:0-262 GCF_000412655.1 Myotis brandtii | reverse complement strand
GTCTGTTTCGTGTTCGTTTTGTGGAAAAGAATGCAGAGGGCAGATCCACATCTTGGGTCAGGCCCCAAGCTTCTGGGGTCCCCGCGCTGGGTATGCAGCCCCCACAGAGCGTAGCCCAGGTGTGCTCGGCTGCAGGGGACCAGCTCCAGTGGGAGGCACTGTCCCTGCCCTCCAGAAACACCCAGGTTTAGGCGGGGAGACAGACCCGGCGCAGGTGAAACCGTTGAGCGCCATGAAGTGGGAAAGTCTGTGGTATCACCTG
>NW_005247877.1:0-262 GCF_000412655.1 Myotis brandtii | reverse complement strand
GCTGCCCCTCTGTCCTCACACCCGGAAGGTTCCAACCGGAAACCCGGCCACCCGCCCTGTGTCCGCAGGTGCTGTTCTCATGTCCTGTGTCGGACCCTGACAGCGCCCTTGATGGGCAGATCCACGGCCCCGGGCGCCCAGATGGCGGCCTATTTGTGTCTCTGACGATGCCGCTCCCATTCACCCGTGAAAGGTCCTAAGGACAAGGAGCCCCATCCGTGCTCCTCCCAGGGCCTGGCGGGGTTCGGGCTGGGCCCCGCCC
>NW_005247876.1:0-262 GCF_000412655.1 Myotis brandtii | reverse complement strand
TAAGTGTTTGGGAGGCTTTTCCTTGTTAGAGCATGGGGATTGGTCCTGTCGTGTGACCGTAGGGATACTAGCAGAGAGAGAAGATGTCTTGGCTGTCAGTCCTGCCTTCTTTGCAATCACTGGATTTGGATGTTCTCACCTCCAGAAGTTTTTGCATTTATTTGTTCCCAGTGATTCATGGTTTACAGGTAGTTTATACCCCGTAAGTTTATTTCGTATTCATGTACATTTCTCCTCTCTCACCTTAAAGGTTACACTGGTA
>NW_005247875.1:0-262 GCF_000412655.1 Myotis brandtii | reverse complement strand
AACCCTCAATGTCCCTCCAGATGGGCAAGTGGCTGTTAATTTGGGGTTCAGATGGATGGTGCTCTTCTCCAGCACCACGATGTTCATATGTGGGTCTCAGGAGGTGGAACACTATTGGCAGTGAATTCACACAGACCCAGGGATGGTAGAAGCGTTCATTGTGGCAGAAACCCACACTAGCCTCTTGGGAAATGGAACTTCAAATACAACAATCAGGTTTATCACTGGCCCTAATCAGAGTGCGTACAGGATTACAACCAAT
>NW_005247874.1:0-262 GCF_000412655.1 Myotis brandtii | reverse complement strand
ATAAAATTTGATTTGGTACTGGCATAAGGACAGACTTTCCCATCCATGAAGTAGAAGGGAGAATTCCAGCATTAACCCTCACCTTTATGGCCAAGTGCTTTTTGTCAAGAGTGCCAAGTTAAATCAGATATGAGTAGTATTTTTAACAATTTGTACTGAGGCAACTTAATATCCACATGCAAATGAATAAAATTATACCTGTACATCATACCACATATCAAAATTAACTCAAAATGTAAAAGCTATAACTATGAAACTCTTA
>NW_005247873.1:0-262 GCF_000412655.1 Myotis brandtii | reverse complement strand
AAATATATATAAAAAATAAATTAAAAAATTTTTAAAGTGTACTGGCTCTATTTGTGTTTATTTTTTAATGTTTTTGTTCAAAAATTTGAAATCCCACATGGTACATTGTTTCTATTGGACTTGGCTGGACAAAGGATAGGATAGCTGAGCCCACGAGAGTGTACAGATATGAATTCCCAAGGCAAAGGAAGCTCTGCTACCTTCCAAGAAGGGTCGATTCACCCACCCTGACAGCACACACACACACACACACACACACACA
>NW_005247872.1:0-262 GCF_000412655.1 Myotis brandtii | reverse complement strand
AGTATTTATCTTAGTTTTTAATTAGCCTCTGTTAAAATACACAGGAGTAAAGAAGAATTTCAACATTTTCTTGCACATACCAAAAAATGCAATGCCATTTCCCACCATGTGCTTACGGGTTTTTCCTTTAGTTTGAATTTCTCCAACAGAAATGATATAGAAAAGCAAGTACTGAGCAACTGTAAAACACAATACAAGTCTTAGTTATTGTCATAACTACTATGATTATAGTTATTATTTTTCATTATTAGGCAGAGAAACC
>NW_005247871.1:0-262 GCF_000412655.1 Myotis brandtii | reverse complement strand
CCCCCACATCCCTCCAAACTACTGAAGGCATTTTCCAGTGCAATCCCAGTGGCCAATTTGGGGCGATGACTCCCGACCCTACTGCCAGGGGAGGAGAGGCCACTGCCCAAAGCCGCCTCCTCGCTCTAGGGGCCTCCTGTGGCCCTTAGCTGCCAGACCCGAGTCAGGAGCCGGGCTGTACTGGAGAAACGGGGCTGGCAGGGACCGAGCCCACCCTCCTGCCCTGAGAAATGGGTCCCACGTTCTCACAGGGAGAACGCAG
>NW_005247870.1:0-262 GCF_000412655.1 Myotis brandtii | reverse complement strand
GATAGGGCAGAACAGAACTGCTCGGTGAGTCAGGGCAACTCAGAGCCCAGAGGAAGACCACAGCCTCAATAGCCATCTGGGGAAAGAGCTGAGGATCTTTGTGAGGCCCTGAAGCATTTGTGAGTTTCATTCTCATGTATTGAATGTTGAGCTTAAAATTTGTCAGTGACTTCCCATTCTTCCTAAGATTAAAAAAACAAAACAAAAAAAACATATTTCTTAACCTAGGCTACCAAGCATTGTGTGAGCCTCATCACCCATG
>NW_005247869.1:0-262 GCF_000412655.1 Myotis brandtii | reverse complement strand
ACCCAATGAACACTATGCACTGCCCAGGTGAGTGGGGAGCAGAGCCTGCAGAGTGAATTCTCCCACCCTCAAGAGGCTCACAGGATGAACTTGACTGAAAACTGCCAAAACCGCTGGGGAGTTAGTTATTTTTTTAAAAAAAAACACCCCTCACCCACCCTAGATCTGTCCAAGCATCGGATAATGAAAGGATTTCGTTTCAACTGCAACCTTACTTAAGATTATATTTAAACTTTAGCCCAGCCTAGCTGGCCATGGTGTG
>NW_005247868.1:0-262 GCF_000412655.1 Myotis brandtii | reverse complement strand
TCTCTCTCCCTCTCCCTTCCTCTCAGAAATCAATCAAAATAAATGTGTTTTTGAGCGAAAGCAAAGTTCTATTACAGAAAAGCTGTAAACCAGGGACTCTGCAGTAGACCGCCAGGGCGTGGGCCACGCAGACCTGGTCGGGGAGAGCACACCTTGGTGACGGGGAAGCAGGGGAAGGGGGGGTCGGGGGGCTCCACCCTCTGCAGGGCCCAGGGACCTTCCGGCATCTAGGCGGCCAGCTGTGTGCCCTGCGGGGCTGGGG
>NW_005247867.1:0-262 GCF_000412655.1 Myotis brandtii | reverse complement strand
ACAAGAGGGTCAGAAGAAACCTGCACTGCACCAAGTCCGCGTTCCTTGGGGACAGGCGTAACATCTGACTATGGAGGGAGGTCCACAGGGCTGCTGGTGGCTGGGGAATCTAGACCTCTAGATTCCCCAGCTGTGAGAGGCTGCGAGAGACTGTGCCAAGAAAGGCGGCCTGAAGCGTTGCCAGAGCTGTGCTGTGCTGCGGGGAGAGAAACTCACAGACGCATAGTTGTTTTGCCTCTGTTTTGTCTTTGCTTTTATTCAC
>NW_005247866.1:0-262 GCF_000412655.1 Myotis brandtii | reverse complement strand
TGGTGAATGTAATAGAATCAGGGGCATGGAAAGGAAGAAGACTGACAATTCTTGGGGGAAGGGGTTGTGGGGGGTGCGGGAAAATATTGGACAAAAATCTTACACCTATGGACGAGATCAGAGGGGAGGGGGAAGGCCTTGGAGTGGTGTGGGAACCAGGTGGAGGGGATCTATGGGAGGCAAGGGGAAGAGAAACATCTGTAACAATCTGAACAATAAAGATTTAAAAAATCCCATTTACCATTGCACCAAAAAAAATTAA
>NW_005247865.1:0-262 GCF_000412655.1 Myotis brandtii | reverse complement strand
GGTTGTACACTTGGCATTGACTTCCCTAAACTTGCATAAATTAATAAATTTGATTAAATAATTTTGACTGCATCAGACCTTGAAGACATGTTATTTCAATACTCTGGCAAATCAGAACAAATGTTGGGCATTTAATATACCTGAGATTGCCTTAAATTTGCCATTCCCCTCTTCCTACTTAAGTTATTGTTGCTCTTTGTCACCAGCCTTGTGCTGGGTAGTTGGTTCAGGTTCTTCCTAAACTGAGTTCTTATTCTCTTGA
>NW_005247864.1:0-262 GCF_000412655.1 Myotis brandtii | reverse complement strand
GACAGGCAGCCCAGACCCCTTGGTTGTCTGGTTACAAGTCCATGTGAAATGCTGATAAATTAATCCCAAATGCCATTTGTATGCTGACGAATGAATCCCAAATGTATCTCTAACATCGGTCCTTTCCCTGATTTCCAGACCTATATATTCACCTGCCTACTTGACATATGCATGTGGATGTCTCTCAGACATCTTGAATGTAACCTCTTAAGGCTGAGTTGTTGAAAATCTTCCTCCAAATCCCCATCACCTTCCATAACCT
>NW_005247863.1:0-262 GCF_000412655.1 Myotis brandtii | reverse complement strand
GGCATTAGGAAGGTTGAGAACCACTGAACTAAGTGGTAGAACTAAGATTTGGACAAAGCTACGTCTGCTTTTAACCAATAGCCAAGAAAATATTAGAAGCACCTAAGCATTCTGTGAATTTCAGGGGTAGAGGTACAAGAGTATCACATTGTGGCTGTTATCAAACATAT
The DNA here is from genome assembly GCF_000412655.1 of Myotis brandtii. Lineage (NCBI taxonomy): Eukaryota > Metazoa > Chordata > Mammalia > Chiroptera > Vespertilionidae > Myotis > Myotis brandtii. The sequence goes on along the minus strand of NW_005247863.1, from coordinate 92 downwards.
CATTTGCATTGTGGCCACTTGTCTCTAGGTACAATAGATCTGCATCATGGGGCTATTCCTCAGGTGAAATGTCTATAACTTCCTCAATATGA
>NW_005247862.1:0-262 GCF_000412655.1 Myotis brandtii | reverse complement strand
GGTGGGGCTTGACAGGGGACCTCAGGCCACGCCCCCAAGTCTGGTTCCAGGCCGGGGGATCTCAGGCCATGCCCCCCACATGACAGGGCTTGACAGGGGACCTCAGACCACTGCTTGTTGCCACTGCCCCCTGATAACCAGGCCCTGTGCCCTGGAGCTGGGCCAGGGGACCTCAGACCATGCCCTGCACCCTGGTGCCAGGCCCGGGGACCTCAGGCCATGCCTGGTGCCCTGGTGCCAGGCCGGGGGACCTCAGGCCATG
>NW_005247861.1:0-262 GCF_000412655.1 Myotis brandtii | reverse complement strand
CATCTTCTCCCCCTGCCCTCTCCGCTCCCCTCCCTCTCCTCTGCCTTTCCTTCTCAGCCTGAGAGAGAGCAGGACGGACTGGAAGGGGTTGGGCTTCCTTCCAGCGGAGACCTGTTTGGGGGGGTCTCCCCTCTCCTCCGCCAGCGCCCGGGGTGGACGTCAGCCTTTCGCTCCATCAGCCGCAGGGCCAGGGCCAGCGCTCGGCGAAGGCACGGGGCAGGGACAGCGGCTTGCTGGGAAGCAGGCGGCCTCTCCAGACCTG
>NW_005247860.1:0-262 GCF_000412655.1 Myotis brandtii | reverse complement strand
CAGGATCCCTCGGGGGATGTTGGAGCCGGTTTCGGCCTGATCTCCACAGGCCAGGCCAAGCGAGGGACCCCACCTGCCGGGGGGACCCTGCCTACTCTGCAGATGCCCAGGCATTGCCTCAGATGCGACCTGCTAGGGAGGGACAGCAGGAGGTTGGCTTCAGGGCATGTTCGGCCCGTCTTGCCCAGTCCTGCCCCGCCATTTCCTTTCAATGTGAACGAATCTGTGCACTGGGGCCTCTAGTATAACAATAGCCAGTTGA
>NW_005247859.1:0-262 GCF_000412655.1 Myotis brandtii | reverse complement strand
AATTTTGTATCAGACATCATCATTTTTAATATGTTCTCTGGTCTCACTTCATCAAGGAATTGTCACCAGCTGCTTCTCCCAGTTCCCCCATCCCTTTCAACACTTAAAGCTCCCCCAGGTCCTCCAGGCTGAGTCTGAAAACATTGAGTTAATAAAATGAAGTTTTATTCTATGAAAATGCCTTTCAGTGGTAAATTAGCACTGCCAGAGAAGCTCTGTCTATAAAACTTGTAAAAATAGAGGGAAATGAAAGCAAAAAAAA
>NW_005247858.1:0-262 GCF_000412655.1 Myotis brandtii | reverse complement strand
ATGATGGTGGGAGCAATCTGTGGGCCCCGGGAGCGATGTGTGGGCCTAGGCCAATGGGGTGTGCGGCGGGAGTGGTCTGTGGGCTCGGGGCCTCTGGGGCATGATGGTGGGCATGATCTGTGGGCCCCGGGAGTGATCTGTGGGCCCAGGCAACCTAGGCGCAGGGGCAAGTAAGGTCTGTGGGCTCTGGGATGCTGGGGCGTGGTGGCGAGAAGTGTCTGTAGTGGCCAGCAGGGGAGGGCAGTTAGGAGCAACCAGGCCT
>NW_005247857.1:0-262 GCF_000412655.1 Myotis brandtii | reverse complement strand
GGAGCCAGCGGGGGACAAGGACTCTGGCCCCAGTCGCCTCGCTCAGGCCTCTGCCTGGGGCCCGGCCAGAGAGGGGGGATGGCACGTCGCCCGCCTTCCCAGGGCCAGAGGGGCCGGAAACAGCATCAGTCAGTGATCCTTTCCCTCCCAGGGGCAGCGAGTGCCTTCTCGGGGTGTCATTTGAACTTGGCTTGGCGACCGTCAGGTTAGGGCCCCCCAAGACCTCTGGATAGAAATCGGGTGGCACCCCGTTCGTGGCTGG
>NW_005247856.1:0-262 GCF_000412655.1 Myotis brandtii | reverse complement strand
GTCCCCTGATTGTGAGCCGGCAGGTCCTGGGAGGCAGAGGAAGGTGCATCCGCTGCACAGAGCAGAGTTCTGTCGAGGAGGCTGGGAAAGGAAAGTTCATCAGAAATAGTCCAAGTATTTCGAGGTTAAAAATAAAACTATATCACAAGGAGCAATGTGACCAGGCTCAGCTTACTGATTTTTTCTTTCCCCTGTATTTATCAACACTCGATCTCTACTGGAGTGGCATTTAGCAGGGGAAGCCGGAAGGGAAGTGAGGCTT
>NW_005247855.1:0-262 GCF_000412655.1 Myotis brandtii | reverse complement strand
CTCTCTATGTTCCCTCCGCCTCCTCCTGGGAGTCTGGACTCGTCTCCCCGGCTGTTCATGGTCAGCACTGACCTGGTGTCACTTAGGGAACTTTCTTCCCAGGATCAGGTCCAGAGCAGCAACTGTCCCTAGGAGATGAGTTCCCTAACATTTAGGGCACAGTTTTCTTTAATATCTCCCTCTCTTGTTAGAAATTAATCACTCTCTTTAAATATCCATCCCTTTTGTCCAGTAGATTATACATATTGTGTTTCTACACATG
>NW_005247854.1:0-262 GCF_000412655.1 Myotis brandtii | reverse complement strand
CCCCGAAGAAAAACTTTGAGAAATGGATACCCTCTAGCTCAATTCCATTTTTATAAGAATAAACACACCTTCATTTTTACTGTGCTTCATAGATTAACTCTCACTCCCTGGGCCACCCCCTTTCTTCCAAACCACTGTCATCTCTCACCTGAATTTGTATCATTTACTATTTACTATGCTTAGGTTTTATTGTTCATCTCTACCCACTAGAACGTAAATTCTAAAGACTAAATCATGTTTGAAACCCTGTAAGGTAACAAAT
>NW_005247853.1:0-262 GCF_000412655.1 Myotis brandtii | reverse complement strand
CCTGCACGCCCCCTACTGGGGACCGAGCCCGCAACCACGGGGAATGGAACCAGCAGCTCCCTGGTTCACGGATCGGCGCTCTATCCACTGAGCCACACCAGCCGGGCCCAGCGTCCCTGTTCCTAAGGGGAGTTTTCTCCAACCAACGGCGCCGCGAGCATCCCGTCCCTGAAGCCAGGGACCCAGTACCTCCCAGGCAGGTGGCCGTGCAGGGGGTGAAGCCCGCGTACTCCCAGTGGTAGGTCAGCTCGCCGTCCGTGGC
>NW_005247852.1:0-262 GCF_000412655.1 Myotis brandtii | reverse complement strand
TGGGCTTAACGAAGTCTCTGATCAAACAGGGTGTCCCCCTGAAGGGAAGGTATCCAACGAGGATCAGGGTAATCCTGCCCTCACCTTCCAGAGGGTATGCTCCCAGTATCTATGAATGCACTTTTATGTATTTTTGAGACCAAGAGTCTCTGGAACAGGTCAGAATTGAGTGAAGGCGTCATGTAAGACATTTCTTCACTGGGCTGCAAATTTAGATCTATTTCTCAACTCAAATTGCACACCACGTAGCTCACCAAAAGCT
>NW_005247851.1:0-262 GCF_000412655.1 Myotis brandtii | reverse complement strand
GTGCTGTGGTCATCTTGAGACCTTGTTAAAAAACAGACGACGCAAGAGGGTTCCAGGGTGGGGCTGGAGGTGTGCTTTTCTAACAAGCTCCCGTGGTTGCCGATGCTGCTAGCCCAGGGACCGTGTTTCAGTTAACAGCCCTCTAAAGCAGGGTCTTCAAATTATTTTCTGTAAATAAAGTTTATTGTACACAGCCATGCCCACTGCTTTACATGCTGTGGCTGTTTTCAGGCCACACTGGCAGGGGCCAGTATTTGGGACA
>NW_005247850.1:0-262 GCF_000412655.1 Myotis brandtii | reverse complement strand
AGTCTTTGGTTTAAAAGTTACTGACTGTTAAGGACTTTCAAAAGTAAAACCTGTAGAGCATGGGTAAGGACAAGTGGTTTTGTCTCCCGGAGTACTTTACTATGTTAAAATATTCCTCTAAATGCTATTGTATTACCTCCCTCTGCTATATTTCAATGACATTAGTGTAAAAATGAAGATGTTAAAAATCAGAAATTACAAAATGGGTAAATTGAAGATAATTGTTCAAATTACAGAAATGATCTTTTGTAAAAGATTTCCT
>NW_005247849.1:0-262 GCF_000412655.1 Myotis brandtii | reverse complement strand
TCAGGGCAGCCAGGGACGGAGTGTGGACTGTCCAGGGTGGCCAGTCAGGACCAGGGAGGGAGGAGGGGTCGGGTCCTCTCTGCATCCCATCGAGCTCACCTCTGGGCTCCGGGACGGCTGCACCCAGCTCCTCAAGGCGAAGCTCCGGGCCCTTCCTGCTCGGGGGGCTCCCTGGGCCGGCCTCCACCCTCTGGCTGCACTTGCTGATCCCGTTTCTGGCGGGCAGAGCAGATGCCTGTACCCCGCCCCGGCCCCCGGCCCC
>NW_005247848.1:0-262 GCF_000412655.1 Myotis brandtii | reverse complement strand
CCGGCTTCTGGAGGACCCCAAGGTATGAGGGAGAAGGGGGGGTGCTGTGTCAGGGCTGTGGGCGCCACCTAGAACTAGGAACGCAGCCAGGGCCACACTGACGGCGCGTGCCCTGTGCCAGGCCCTGGCCGGGCCCCCGTGGACAGGAGATGCCCGCAGGCCACGGGGAGAAGCATGACGTGCGGGCCGAGTGTGCCCAAAGCGGGGCCTCACCTCTGGTGGACACCTTGGGGCGCTTCATGAGTTCCACCCGCCTCCTTGC
>NW_005247847.1:0-262 GCF_000412655.1 Myotis brandtii | reverse complement strand
CTCTTTTCCTCTCTGAAATCAATAAAAAAAATATATTAAGAAAAAATAATAATAACAACCACTCACTCAAACACATTTACTGAAACTAACACCAAGCACTGGGTGTGAAAAATGAAAGTCTCCCTCACTGGTGAAAAGTGTCTTTAAAAGACTTTCTACCAAATGACTTACCATACACAGTGCTTCCCAAGTCTCGAGTCACTTGAACACCATCTCTCTGGTGGTTATCTGCAGGCCGATTACACTTTTATCTATTGTATAT
>NW_005247846.1:0-262 GCF_000412655.1 Myotis brandtii | reverse complement strand
CAGTGGGAGGAGTGAAGCAGGCCTTGCTCTCCAGAAATGCTCCCGGCTCGGCCCCATTCACCCGGGCGGGGCGAGGAGAGACAGTGTCAGGTAGAGTGTGATCAAGGTGCTGGCTCAGGTCAGCAAGGAGGCACAGGGCCTGCAGACAGAGCAGTACCTGGGTGAAGTCGCTGCCACCTGAGTTGCTCCTCTAGCCCACCTCTCTCCTGCCCGGCCCAGGCGGTGGAGACACTCAGGTGTGTTCAGGCTTGGTCACCAGGGC
>NW_005247845.1:0-262 GCF_000412655.1 Myotis brandtii | reverse complement strand
AGTCTGAACACTGACCTATGGCAGAAACCTAATCAGTTAGTGGCTGTTATTTAAACATCTTTCTTTTTTTCCTTTAAGTGTCCCAGAGAAAGGGTGAGAGGGGATAAATAGGACAGCACGTTAAGAACGTAACTGCTAGAAAAGCATATATGGATTCGGCTTCTGAAATAATAAAAAAAAAGAACATAACTGCTAGGCAGTAGTTCAAGGTAATACATGTACATTGGCTTTTTGTAGTAGTTATAATTTCCCTCCTTTATTT
>NW_005247844.1:0-262 GCF_000412655.1 Myotis brandtii | reverse complement strand
GGAGGCCAGGTGTGGGTGCTGCCAGGCAGGAACGCGGTGTGGCGCTCAGAGGCCATCCACCCTCCAGCCCAGGCCTCAGTCCCCTCTGTCCAGTCTCAGGGATAAGAATGAGAGTCCCAGGAGTTCTTAGGGCCCAGCAGGAGTCCCAGCGCCCCCCACCCTCCCTGCCCCAGCCGGCTTTATTCTGAGGCAGAGGAGCAGGGACAGCTCAGAGCCAGCTCTGGGCTTCGCTTTGGAGACTCCGTGTGGAGGACGGTGCAGA
>NW_005247843.1:0-262 GCF_000412655.1 Myotis brandtii | reverse complement strand
TTTCAACAATAAAGATAAATTTAAAAATAAAATAAAAATACAACGCTTTCTTAGCTCACAGGTTTGAGGGCCCCAAGTTCCCACTCCTGCGTTGGAAGCAGCAGCCTGTTTACCCTTCCCCGGAGGCTCTGCTCCTGTCTGCAGGGCTGCACGGAAATGCTGTCCAGCGTGATTTCCAAAAGCCCGGAGATGGCCGCGGCAGGACGCGGTTGGTACAAAACGCGCTGGCTTACCAGGAGGATGGCCCTGCTTCTCTGGCCAC
>NW_005247842.1:0-262 GCF_000412655.1 Myotis brandtii | reverse complement strand
TCAATCCCATCAATCAACAGATGCCTTGATTGAGAAAGAGAACCTCTACCTTTTTCTCTACTTCCAAATTCATGTCTAACTGCATCTATATTAGACAAGATGGATTTTCTCTAATTTTAAAGCTAACATCTCCATTTGAGCTCTTGCTCTTTTAAAATACCCCAACCTCAGCCCTGTTCTATAACGGGTAACTTTCTCCCTTGCTCTTAGACAGGAGCTTTTCCAATAATGTGATACATGTGTTTGTGAAAAACTCACATGC
>NW_005247841.1:0-262 GCF_000412655.1 Myotis brandtii | reverse complement strand
GAATGAACGAACGAAATGTGGTGTATTTCCCTCCACATCAGCACACGCCTTCGGCCGAACACCAACCGCGGAGGGGCAGTGGGAGAAGATGGTTCTGGAAAACGCGAGCACCGTGAGGTGGGTCCGTGTCCAGGGAAGATGGCAGCTCCGCCGGCGCGCACCCAGGCCAGCGCAGGGACCCTGCAGTCAGACACGGTGTAGGAAAGTCTTAGGGAAGGTGTTTGTCCGACAGATCAAACCACATCTCTTCTGGATGGCACGG
>NW_005247840.1:0-262 GCF_000412655.1 Myotis brandtii | reverse complement strand
GATATTAACAAACAAACAAACAAATAAAAAAGAGCACAGAAGCAAAATGCATTGCAATGTACCAAGAGGAAACGTGATTTTGAGTTTTTCTTCTTGGCTTAATAAATGAGCAGGAATGAGAAGTCCTTTAGAGACTTCCAGAGGGCAAATGATAGTGAATCAAGTCATTCTACTTTGCATGTTTGTCCTTTGAAGGAAGATTTGCTGGAGTATTAGGTAAATGGATTTGGTGAAGTTCTTGTGTGTTGGGGTACAGGTGGCA
>NW_005247839.1:0-262 GCF_000412655.1 Myotis brandtii | reverse complement strand
GAATTTTCTGAGATTTGATTTTTATGAATTATCATACATGCATAGAAGTGTGCATTGCCATATTCCACACCTAGCTCAAGGAGGAACACTTTGTAAAGACATATACATTATAAACCATTGTTCCGCACAGTGAAAAATTCATCAACTTTTCTCTTTCCATCACCCATCATATATTCTATGACAGTACCAGTGAATTTTATCTAAAGCAATGAGGGAATCCAACCGGAAAGCTCAATGTTCCCTGAAGATTTTGAAATGATTA
>NW_005247838.1:0-262 GCF_000412655.1 Myotis brandtii | reverse complement strand
CTCCATCTCATGGAGGAGACTTTGTTGGGCCTCAATTGCAACATGACAACTGGCCTCTGCAGGGTACGCAGTGGAGGTTGGCTGCTGCACTTGCCCTATGGAGTGATATGGTTTCGATTGTGACTCAAATGGTTCCATTTTTTTTTTGCAGGGAACTCTCAATGGGACAGTGTTTGCTACTGCCTGTGTGTTTGATCCGTTTATACTCCTATCAGGCCCCATTCAGATGCATCTTAGTGTTACAAGCCATCTGTATGAGGTG
>NW_005247837.1:0-262 GCF_000412655.1 Myotis brandtii | reverse complement strand
TCTATTTCATCTATTGTAGGATAATAGACTCATTGAAATGATAGCTACTGTTCCATTGTAGCTGTCACACTCTTATCATTGGAAATGAATTGCTTTCATACATGTATATTCACATATGGTGTAAAAGAAATGAGCACTGTCACCTCCAGCTCCATGCCAACACAACTCTGCAGGACATCTGACAAATTGTCGTTTCATCCCTGTTCATCAGCTCTAAATTCTTATTTAGAGTAAATAATCCCTATCCATAGTAAGTTCAAAG
>NW_005247836.1:0-262 GCF_000412655.1 Myotis brandtii | reverse complement strand
ATTCCAGTCAAGGGCATATACCTTGGTTGCAGGCTCCCAGCCCTGGTTGGAGGCATGCAGGAGGCAACCAATTGATGTGTCTGTCTTGCATCAATGTTTCTCTCTGTCTCTTCCTCTCCATTCCACTCTTTAAAAATCGATGGAAAAAACATCCTTAGGTGAGGATTTAAACAACAACAAACAAACAAACAAACAAAATCAAATATAGTCAAGTTGCAAGATACAAAAATCAATGTACAAAAATCCATTGCCTTCCTGTATA
>NW_005247835.1:0-262 GCF_000412655.1 Myotis brandtii | reverse complement strand
CAGTCCCCTGCAGGGACCCCACAGAGAGAAGACACCAGGGCCCTGCTGGCCCCTGCAGTGGCGAGCCAGAGAGCAGAGAGCAGGGCCCTGCTTGCCCCTAGCCCTGGCAGTGAAGGGCAAGCAGGCCCCCATAGAGAGCAGACACCAGGGCCTGCGGTGGTATAAAGCAGGCAGGTCCAGAGAGCAGAGAACCACGGGATGTAGGCCTAAGCCATCTGTAGGACATCCCCTGTGGGCTCCCAGATTGGAGAGGGTGCAGGTC
>NW_005247834.1:0-262 GCF_000412655.1 Myotis brandtii | reverse complement strand
CCTGGCACTCAACACATGTTAACTATTATTACTATTAGATATATTTATAATAATAATTATTATTATAGTTAACATGTATTGTATACATACTAAGAAATCACTGCACACGTCCAAGAAGCCTTGCACTGTCTTTTTTGCCTTGTCAGTCATACCATCAGCTCTGTTTGTCCATCCACTATCCTACCAGAGTGGGAATAATGGGCCAAGTTGTGAGTGCGTCCCTAGCTCTGGTCCTGTCTCCACTGGCTGCCCCTCCTGGAGC
>NW_005247833.1:0-262 GCF_000412655.1 Myotis brandtii | reverse complement strand
AGGATCTATAATATCCGCTCCTGTTTCTCTTGCCTGTGACTTGAAACTCTGTCTTGGATTTAGCACTTTGACCATCAGTCTCTACCTGGTTGTGTATGTCCAATAGGCCAGTGGCTTCCCTTTGACTTATTGACTGAGGAGAGGGTGTGACATCATTGCTGCCTCTTGGAAAAGCACTTAAGGCTCATGTCAGACTCGGTCACGTTACACATGAATGGCAGGGTTCTCAAACTCACTTGCACCACAATATAAAAAACTCAGG
>NW_005247832.1:0-262 GCF_000412655.1 Myotis brandtii | reverse complement strand
AGTCCAAGTGCCACTAACTTGGGACCAGCACTAGACAAGGCAGCTGGGCTCTGACCTCTTGGGGTTCCCAGTCTGGTGGGGGAGGCAAACTTCCCCCTCAAACAGGCCATCTCAGAAACAGTAATCAGCTTTGATGGAGGAGGCCCAAGAGGGGCCCCTGGCCAAATCTTGGGGATTCTGGTGGGGATTTGGTCAGGGAAGGCTTCCTGGAGGAAGAGGCATTACAAGTGAGACTTGAAGAGTGAGCTAGGATTAGCCAGGC
>NW_005247831.1:0-262 GCF_000412655.1 Myotis brandtii | reverse complement strand
TTTGTTCTTCCATCATCCCTTGCATCTGAGAAAAGCATCAACTCCCTTGAGTCTCACAACCTCGCTGTGAGGGAAGTTGGGTAGGCATTTATTTTTATCATCAGGTTTACAGGTGGGCCTGAATCTGGACTTTTCTGGGTCCTGTTCTCTCCTACAGGGAGGGGAGCTCTGCTCTTGGCCTCAGGTCTGTGGAGACCCTCTGTCTGTCTCCTCATGGGCCCAGAGCAGTGGGGTGTAGTTTGTTCAGTACAAGGAAGCCAGG
>NW_005247830.1:0-262 GCF_000412655.1 Myotis brandtii | reverse complement strand
GGCTTTTGTTTCAAACCATATTTTTGATTCATATATTCAAGGAGTACTGAAATTCTGTTTCTTTACCTTCACATTCAGTAGATAGTTGACCAGTCTGGTGGTTCAAGTCACTGTTCTTGTGGATTCTTGAGGATATAAATCAAATACTCCTCCTGTTTTCCAGGAGTTTATAGTTTAAATACAATTTTTATGTAATTAAAATGTGGGATAGAAAGTACAAAGTTCTGCAAGGGAAATACTGGTGGAGAGCCTGTGGAGGTCA
>NW_005247829.1:0-262 GCF_000412655.1 Myotis brandtii | reverse complement strand
GTTTGTGTCAAACAGCAGATCCCCCGAGCGTAGCGTTCCTCGGCTGCAACGCAAGCTCCTCTGGGCCCATGGCATTGTCCCGATGGACATGGGAGGTGAGGGAACTGGTCCACCTGCTGATCATCATGCTGAGTGTTGTGCGGTGAGTAAGGGCATCCTTTGTCTCGGACCCAGGGGCCTCGTGTCTTCAGCCAGTCTCCATGAAACAGCTTTAGGCCAACGTATTAGAGCAAGCACGTCAAACTCAAAGGCTAACACGGGC
>NW_005247828.1:0-262 GCF_000412655.1 Myotis brandtii | reverse complement strand
GTCTGTGCCAGTAAAGGAGTCTTTCTATGCAAGGCCGATGCCTCCCCTGTGTTCGGGGGCTATCAGCTCCCTCTCGGGAACTCTTCTCTCCACTCTCTTCACCCCGTAAGGATTTGTACATGCTTAAGCCTCCCAACTTAAACCAATTCTCCCTCCACCCCACTCTCCTCTCTCCGCCTAGTGTCCTCCTTCCCCTTGACAATGTAATTTCTCAGAAGAGCTGCTTACAAACACTTATCTCCAATTGCTCACCACCTACTCA
>NW_005247827.1:0-262 GCF_000412655.1 Myotis brandtii | reverse complement strand
TGATGTCACTGTGAACATAAGTTCTGGGGGTTTGGAGCCAGGGCACAGGCCCAACTCTCTTCCCTTGCTCAAGGCGAGCTGGGGTGTAGCAGGCCTCAGCCGGGGTCCCTGCTGTGGCATCGGGGAGAGCATGGGGGCTCTGGGGTGGTGCTGGGACGACAGTGCCCAGGAGAGGCTTGCAGAGAAGACACACCCTGCATCCCTGTATCCTCCTGCATCCTCTGATGACGCCCTTTGTTCCTGGGTCTCCTCTGTGCCAGGT
>NW_005247826.1:0-262 GCF_000412655.1 Myotis brandtii | reverse complement strand
GTGCTGAGTCCCTCTCCCACGATGCCCACAGATGCCATCACCCCTGGGTCAAGCCCTCCCCTTCCTTATGGCCTCAGCCTGGGGAATGTACTAGCCCATCATCCTGAATCCTTGTCCCCAACCCTGTGGAGCTACACACTGCAAAGGAGTGTGGGCCCATGGTGTTTCGTGGAGGTCTCTTAAGCAGGTCTGGGTGGACTCAGAGGGTGTCAGAGACTGAGTTGTGCGACGTTGGGTTGTGGGTCTTTATTCCCTTGCTGGT
>NW_005247825.1:0-262 GCF_000412655.1 Myotis brandtii | reverse complement strand
ATGAGTAAAATGAACGCAGGTAAAATATATACTTTTAATAAAAAAAAAATAAACTTCACCTGTTTCTTATTTCTTTTTTCAATCCAGACATGAGAAAATTTAGAGTTACCTGTGTGGAGTGCGATGTGTTTCTAGTGGACAGCACTGTCACGGAATATGCTGGCCTCTGTGACCTTCCACCTGTCTCCTGCACCATCCCCAGCATTTGGCGTTCTTTGTTAGAGAAGCTTTCGCCTCAGGGCAGGTTGTGCAGCCGAGGAGA
>NW_005247824.1:0-262 GCF_000412655.1 Myotis brandtii | reverse complement strand
AAAACCTAAATGAAACGAAATGACCACAATACCACGTCGTAAAGCCCCCTGCTGTGTTTTCCTCAGCGGAGACACGAGTACACTCTCATGGGCGGGGCCTGCACCCTGTGCTGGCGGGAGGCCCTGCTTTCTCACCACCCGCTGCACCTCGAGGGCAGCTCCCTCACAGGCAGGGAGCGGGGACACCTGCAGCCGGGAATCATGGTGAAACGGCCATTTTAACCACACGCTCCTGGGTTCATGGAAGAACTGTATCTGGGAT
>NW_005247823.1:0-262 GCF_000412655.1 Myotis brandtii | reverse complement strand
CCCTGTGCTGAAATTTTAGAGTATCGATAAATAGGAGAAAATCCTTTCAACTTCCAGAGAAGAGACATGAAAGAGGGCCTAGGAAGATGGTATCAGATTTCCCGTCAGCAGCACTGGATGGAAGATAACAATGAAACATTTTATGAGACTATTATAATCTGGATACAAAAACCAGACAAAAAGAGCATGAAAAAGGAAAATACAGTTAGTCTTTCAACAACGTGGGTTTGAACTGTGCTGTTTATACACGTACTAGAGGCCC
>NW_005247822.1:0-262 GCF_000412655.1 Myotis brandtii | reverse complement strand
TATGGGATGAAAAATATCACCAGGTCTATTAGAACTGCATCTAAAATTAAATCCTAGGAAGGGGCGGGGCCTGCGGCCTGGCTGCACGCAGCCTGTGGCTCTGCCACTCTGTGAAGGCATATACTCAATTTCCCCAAGAACGCACCTTTCTGTCGTGAATCTTTCAAAGCCCAATACGGTTTCCCCATTAAAAATACACCCTGACAGCCCTAACCGGTTTGGCTGAATGGGTAGAGCCTCGGCCTGCGGACTGAAGGGTCCC
>NW_005247821.1:0-262 GCF_000412655.1 Myotis brandtii | reverse complement strand
GCAGCATTATTTACAGTAGCTAAAACATAGAAGCAAACCACGTGTCCATCAATGGGTGAATGGATAAGCAAAATACGGTACACGCATACAATGGAATATATTCAGCCTTAAAAAGGAGTGAAATTCTGACACATGGAGAAATCTTGAGGACAAGGATTGACTTCTATAGATTGCCACCACTGCCCTCTCACCCATGGCTTTGGTTGTTGTGGATACCAAAGGAACGGTACATGAAACAATGAGATGGGACAATCCAAGGATG
>NW_005247820.1:0-262 GCF_000412655.1 Myotis brandtii | reverse complement strand
TAAGTATGTTTACCTAAAGAAAACATTAAATGAATAGCGTAGGGTCACTTAGTGTCAAAACCAGGAATAGAACTCACATCTCTATGTAAGTAATAGAACCAGTAATAGAACTCAGTCCCATATTCATGAAACTTAGTTACTAACAAGGGAGGAATAACAAGAGACTAAATACGTAATTATAAAACAGTGACTTACAAGTAAAATTAGAAACCGGGGCATGGTACAAAGAGTGCCTGCTGTAGCCCACTTCACGGCCAGGTCT
>NW_005247819.1:0-262 GCF_000412655.1 Myotis brandtii | reverse complement strand
TTTGATCCTCAAACTGCACTACTTATGCCTTTATAAACTTGAAGGATAATTGGAAATATTTTAGACATATTTTGATAAAAATGAAGAAAGCATTTTGCATAGTCCAATGACTCCTAAAAGTTTTCTTTTTATTATTTTGGGTGTTTGAAAGCTCAAGAGCATCCCAAAAATTTATCTTTCAAATAGAAAGGAATCACAAATGAATTTAAATTTGAACATTCTGAGGTACAATTTAAATCTGGAGTTGAGAAGCATGGTTTGA
>NW_005247818.1:0-262 GCF_000412655.1 Myotis brandtii | reverse complement strand
TCAAAAGGTTCGCCATCACTGTCCTAAGGAGCCAGGTGTTGGGTCCTGCACAGCTTTGAAAACAGGGCCCGCCTCCCGGTCTCAGTTTAACTCCACCTTGAGCGTCTGCCCCAGTCCAGTCAGAGCGGGGCATTTGAACCGAGCCGAGCCCGCCCCGCGAGGACCAGCCCACACCTGTGACCGGTGAGCCCCCTCCTCACTGCTGGCGACGCCTCAAGTCCAACGCCTCCCTGGGCCGGTGGGGGGGCGGGCGGGGGCCCTG
>NW_005247817.1:0-262 GCF_000412655.1 Myotis brandtii | reverse complement strand
CACAGCTGTTCTTCGAGTCTGTTCAAACATTGGTTCCAAATCAAATGTATGAGCTTTTTCCCTGAACCCCGTGAAGCCCATGGTGACTGCCAGCTGCGGGTCCGGTCCCGACGCCTCAGAGCCTGTCAGTTCGCTGGGCCCGGGGCACTCCATCACCGTTGCGCTGCAGAGCCAGCGGCAGCAGCAGCCCACACAGCAGCAGGAGCGGCACTGAGAACCTGGCTTCTTTGTTAAAATTCTTTACTGTTTAAAGTATTACATA
>NW_005247816.1:0-262 GCF_000412655.1 Myotis brandtii | reverse complement strand
ACAGACGGAGGGGTGGGTGGCTGTGGCTCCTGCCTCAGAAATAACAGTCGCAGCAACAACGGGGAACCAACCCTGAGCGGCCTCACCTGGGGCCCCGCCACTCGTCCAGGACCCTGTGACACCTCCCGCATCACACCTGGGGGGGGGGGCTCTCCTCACATCCTGCACGCGTGCCGCTCACCTCACTCTGAGCCTCACACCCGGCCGGCGCTCTAACCGCTGAGCCGCCAGGGGCAGGTACCTTGGTTGCGGGCACATCCCC
>NW_005247815.1:0-262 GCF_000412655.1 Myotis brandtii | reverse complement strand
TTAATAAAAGATAAATTCTATGATGACAGAGACCTTGCCCATATCTCTAGGATCTAACACAGTGCTGGCACATAGTAGTTGTTTAATAAATTAAATTTGCTGAATGAATTTACGACTCTAAAGTCTATGCTCTTAATTATTATAAAATGTTCCCTTTCTAAAATAATAAAAATCATCTTATTTTGAAGATTTGAAATTAATCTTGCCCAGTTTGATCATCTACTGGAAAAAGAAACTGAAACCCAAAGGAGTTGTATATTTT
>NW_005247814.1:0-262 GCF_000412655.1 Myotis brandtii | reverse complement strand
GAGGGGTCTTAGCTCCTTGGCTTCCAGGTGAGTGGGCCTGGGGAGGGATGGAGGGTGACCGGGCTGGCAAAAGGCAACAGTTGGTCACTAGGCCAGGTTCTAAAGAGTTGTTCATTATTTATTAAAGAAACAACTGGATAATGGAACACACATTTAGGCTCCTAAACGTTAAAAATTGGGAAAATGATGCCCGGCTGGAGTGGCTCAGTGATTGAGCGTCCACCTCTGAACCAGGAGGTCGTGGTTCAATTCCTGGTCAGGG
>NW_005247813.1:0-262 GCF_000412655.1 Myotis brandtii | reverse complement strand
TCTCTGACTGACTTATTTCACTTAGCTTAATACCCTCTAGCTCCATCCATGCTGTTGAAAATGGTAAGATTTTGTTCTCTTTTAAGGCCAAGTGACATTCCCTTGTATATATGTACCTTAAGATCAAGAAGACAGGATGTCCTTTCACTACTCTTATTCAACATCATACTGGAAGTCCTAGTCAGAGAAATCAGACAAGAATAAGAAAAGAGGGCATCCAAATTAGAAAGGAAGAAGCAAAACTGTCATTATTTGCAGATGA
>NW_005247812.1:0-262 GCF_000412655.1 Myotis brandtii | reverse complement strand
AATGAGACCCTTTCCCTCCTGAAAGGCTGTCCTGTTGAGTCTGGTTGCCTTTTCATACTCAGATCGTGTTGAATGCCATGTGGCAGATGGCGATGTTTTACTGGCACATGTGCCATTTCGGTGATTAACTCGCCAAGGGAGTCCAGGTGTGGAAACACCACCACATAGGGGTGTACCTTGCGAATGCAACTGACAAATGGTCCCCAATTGACAGGACAAACACAAGAAGTTAGGGAACCGAGTGACCCCAGCCAGACTGTCC
>NW_005247811.1:0-262 GCF_000412655.1 Myotis brandtii | reverse complement strand
AGGGCCTGCCCAGGAGAGTCTGACTCCCGACTGGCTGAGGCCTGAGGGTCGCAGCAGCCTCTCTGTCCGAGCGGAGCCGAGGTGGCGGATTACAGCAACCAACCTGTTCCCAATCCGGAGACTCGACACCGGAGCGTAACCGGGTCGCCCAGGTTCAGTCCAAAATCAAAACTCCCCTTCAGATTAAGGGATTTAAATTAAAGGAAACTGAAAGTAAAAGGAAAATGAATTTTTTTGAAGAATAAATTTACAGCAGAGCCGA
>NW_005247810.1:0-262 GCF_000412655.1 Myotis brandtii | reverse complement strand
GTTTGCTAATCTAGCTATGCCAAACGATGCATATAGTTGTCACTTTTTCTTCTAAATAGCCAATCTGATGTGATTTACATGGGATTTTTCTGTAAGTGGATCAGGCTGTGGCAGACACACTGATGCATTGTTTATAGTTATAATCCCTTTCTTTATTGCCAATAGAACTGAGGTTCTCTTCAGGATAATGATCTTTCCGAACCCAGAAGATGTTCAACCCAGAGGTATCCAACCCCACAGTACGGCTATCTCATTCCTTTAC
>NW_005247809.1:0-262 GCF_000412655.1 Myotis brandtii | reverse complement strand
GCTCTATCCACTGAGCCAAACTGGCTAGGGCTTTACTAGTACTTGTTTCTTAAAGTGGAAGTTTAGACTATTGATTTGTGCTCTTATTTTCCCTTTTAATACAGGTACTTAAGATGTATAGTAATTATATTTTGAGAACTCTTTTACCTGAATTCTGTAAGATTAGGCTTTTTTTAAAGGTTTTTGACACCAACTTTTCTTTTCTTTTACTGCTTTTTATTTTATTATTATCTTTTTTAAAAAAATATATTTTATTGATTTT
>NW_005247808.1:0-262 GCF_000412655.1 Myotis brandtii | reverse complement strand
CATCAGTTTAAGGAAATGTCATTAGTATTCAGTCACCAATTGGAGAGCATGCAGTGATGGGGAAGTGGAAAGAACAGGGCAAAAGAGAAAATGACAATGAGCTTCAAGCCTGGCTAAGGAGAACAAAACAGTTTAAGGGATGGAGCCACAGGGGGAGAAAGATGGGGAGACAGGGACTTTTGATTGATAGATTATAGGTTAGAACTGTGAGAAAAAATCATTCAGATAAAAATGACCTCCTGAGAGGTGAGGATTGTATTTT
>NW_005247807.1:0-262 GCF_000412655.1 Myotis brandtii | reverse complement strand
TGCCTCACCAATGTTACTTTCATTCTTACAACCTGCCAGGCCCATGTGTGATCTTTCTTTTACAAACGAGGGAGCAGAAGCTCCGGGAGGTAACACAGCTTGTCCATACCACACAGGCAATGAGCTTGCATTCCTGGAAGCCTGGCTTGAACTTGGGTCCACAGCACCCAGGCTGCCTGCTCCACTGATGCTAAATGCCTCTCTGCACTAACGGATTTCGTGTTTGTTCGTCCCACCAACATGGGAGGGAGGAGGGGCGGGG
>NW_005247806.1:0-262 GCF_000412655.1 Myotis brandtii | reverse complement strand
AAATATTTCTCTAGCCTACATCCAAATAGCTCACCCCAATGTGCTCCATAGTGTAGCTAAAAGTGCTTTCCCTGTTATTCCAAACATGTATGCTTACCTCTGTTTTATATGTTCATCATCATTCTCTCTCTATAGTAAATCTAAATATGCTTGATAAAACCCTAAGCGTTAAATCATTTTTTTTTTTTGCTTTTGCCTATTTACACTTTTTGGTGCCTCAAAAAGACACCAAATACTATATATATATATAATATTATATATT
>NW_005247805.1:0-262 GCF_000412655.1 Myotis brandtii | reverse complement strand
CTGGTGCACAGATTTGTGCACTGGTGGGATCCCTCAGACTGGCCTGCGCCCTCTTGTAATCCGGGATCCATTATGGGGATGTTGGAGTGCAGAAAGCGGCAGGTGGCCAAGGAGGAGCCCAAGATGGGGCCGGGCGCTGCTCCCACCAATCCTGGCCCTGCTGCAGCTGCCACTAGCTGCTTGCTCGGTAGTGCTGCCGTGGAGGCAGGAGAGGCTCTTGCCACCGCAGCTGTGCTCATCAGCTGTGAGCCCAGCTTCTGGC
>NW_005247804.1:0-262 GCF_000412655.1 Myotis brandtii | reverse complement strand
TTTTTTAACACAATAGTTTTGTGGCAACTGGGTATGGAGTGGGTGGAGGGTGGGACATTTCTCTTGGCTTGTAGTTCCCCTCCTGCTTGAGCACACACACACTTTTCCCTGGCACCCTTCTTCCCACTCTTCTTACTGTTACTCCAGGGAGACCTGGTGCCCAGGACAAAAATGGAAGCTTTCTAAAAACTTCCTCAATTTGAGCACACTCTTGAAGTCTTTCTCCGAGCCCCAGGGAATTGTGACCCATTATTAAAAAAAC
>NW_005247803.1:0-262 GCF_000412655.1 Myotis brandtii | reverse complement strand
TAAGACTAAGGTATTATTCTCCTTTTCACTCTGATCCTCTCCTGAGTGTACAGTGGAGTTTTCCAGAGGCTACATAATATGTGGTGATGTTATTACTAGGGCAGTAAATGGAACATGTGTTTATGTATTCTTGTGCTTTAATATTTCTGTTTTAATTCTGAATACGGTAAACATCAATAGATGTAATCTAGTTGATAAACAAAAGTTCTGGGGCTGCCAATAATTTTGAAAAATGTAAATAGCTCCTAAGACCCAAATGTAT
>NW_005247802.1:0-262 GCF_000412655.1 Myotis brandtii | reverse complement strand
TTGCTGGGGTTTTGATTGAGATTGCATTAAATCTATAAAATAAGTTTGGAAGAACTGACATCTTGACAATATTGAGTCATTTTTATCTATGGACATGGAATATCCCTACATTTATTTACTTTTAATCAGATTTTTATAGCTTT
Organism: Myotis brandtii; assembly: GCF_000412655.1. Lineage (NCBI taxonomy): Eukaryota > Metazoa > Chordata > Mammalia > Chiroptera > Vespertilionidae > Myotis > Myotis brandtii. The sequence continues at coordinate 119 of NW_005247802.1, read as the reverse complement.
TCTAATATAGATTACATACATATTTTATAAAATTTATACCTAAGTATTTCATTTTATTGAAATAAGTGTAAGTGGTATGATGTTTTTAATTTTGAATTCCACTTGTTCATTGCTGGTAT
>NW_005247801.1:0-262 GCF_000412655.1 Myotis brandtii | reverse complement strand
GCTGACGGGAAAAAGCCAAATAACTGAAACAGAGGCCTAGATCAGCAAATTTCTGGTTTAATATATAAGAATAAAATCTAATTACTACAAGCGATAGCTCAGTGTGATAACCTTCTACCTCAGGATGAGGAACGAGCAATGAAGCAAAGGGGAGGTTAGTCATTACCACCTATTCTTTTAAAATATTTTTCATTTCTTCCCCTGCATCGAATAGAGAGGCCTCCCCCCCTTTTCTAATTAGTTGCCTGGTGATTACAAGCAC
>NW_005247800.1:0-262 GCF_000412655.1 Myotis brandtii | reverse complement strand
CGGAGGTGATCCGCCGGGCCAAGCAGGACCTGGAGCGGCTCAAGAAGAAGGAGGTCAGGCAGCGGAGAAAGAGGCGAGTGAGCGCCCCCAGGGTCTCTCTCACCGGGTGCCCCCCCAGGGGAGCGCCGATCGGGGTCCCCTGGGACTCTGAGCAGACGGCCCGCCTTTGGGGCACAGCCACCTATTGCTCCTGTCTGCCCGGGAGAGGGAGGCGGCCAGTCCGGGTGACTGTGGGCGGGGGGACGAGACGGGCAGCCACACA
>NW_005247799.1:0-262 GCF_000412655.1 Myotis brandtii | reverse complement strand
CAGGCTCCCAGGCCTTGGGGGCTCAGGGTGGAGCCCGTGTTGGGAGGGGAACTGGGTGAGCCTCCTCGGGGACTGGGGGGGGAGATGCAGATGCCAGGAGGGGGGCCAGGGGGTGAGATGGGCTCCAACCATCAGAACCTCCCCCCCCCCGGGGGATGGGCCTTCCAGCAGGCGGGGGTCCTGGCCTGGGGTGCTGGTTCCGTCCCCTGGGGGGAGGGGGGGCTGGCAGTTCAGACCGGCCCACGTGTGACTGACAGACCCC
>NW_005247798.1:0-262 GCF_000412655.1 Myotis brandtii | reverse complement strand
TGGCTCAAATAAACTCACAAAAATTCTTTACAGGATTCAATGGTTTTTTATGTTAACAGCACCTTATTTTATTTTATTTTATTGATTTTAGGGAGAAACATCGATTTGTTGTTCCACTTATTCATGCATCCATTGGCTGATTCTTATTCATTGGCTGATTCCCGTATGTGCCCTGACCAGGAATCGAACCCGCAACCTTGCCGTAGGAGGAGGGCACTCCAACCAGCTGCGCTACCAGCCAGGTCTTCTGGGCATTTTTCGA
>NW_005247797.1:0-262 GCF_000412655.1 Myotis brandtii | reverse complement strand
AGAGTCAAAGTCTTTGAGCAGCAGCAGAGCCAACAGGGCATAGGATGTGGCCTCTATAGTGTAGAGCCTTTGGCCAGGCTCCTCCCAGCGGTTCTTATCTACAAGAGAGAACACCAGCCCCCATGCTCACTGCTCTGTCCAGCCTGGAGGTAGTTCAGAGAAAGCTCAGAAGAAAGACTTGTACTAGACCTCGGTGTTCAGGTGTCCTGGCCCACATTTGTGGCTTTCTGTCTGCTGGTTCCTGCCTTACTCTCTTCCCTCA
>NW_005247796.1:0-262 GCF_000412655.1 Myotis brandtii | reverse complement strand
ACATTTTTGTTCAAAGAGATGTTTCACAAGGTGGCTAGGAACCCAATCTAACCGATAGTAACTTCCTGTCTCAGTCAGCCTAGGCTGCCATAACAGAATACTATAGACTGGGTGGAACAGGAATTTATTTCTCATAGTTCTTAAGACTGGAAATCCAAGATCAAGGTGCCAGCAAGAGCAATGTCTAGTGAGGACCGTCTCCTCAGGTTGCAGATGGCCATGTTTTTGCTGTTTCCTCACATGGCCTTTCCTCTGTGTTTGT
>NW_005247795.1:0-262 GCF_000412655.1 Myotis brandtii | reverse complement strand
CAGAGATGAGTGAGGCGTGGCCCTTGCCCTCGGAAAGCTCACGTCCAATATAGAGAGTAGCCAATACCTTAAATGTAATAGAACAAGTGCTAGAGCAAAGGCAAGAGAAGAGGAAGGGCCACCCAGGAGGGTAGGTGTCAATTTTAAAAAGGTATTTTTAAAAAGGTCATTTGAGTTGAGGCTTAAAGGTATTAACCACCGGAGAGATGAACAAAAGAAAAAGAGGCCTAGAGTGAGGTCACAATCTCTAGACAAACAAATA
>NW_005247794.1:0-262 GCF_000412655.1 Myotis brandtii | reverse complement strand
TCCTGGCCCAGTCTCGGGGACCAGCAGCTGGACTGCGCTGACATCCGTACAGGCAGTAAGCACTCTGACGTCTACCTCTTCTCGAGATGCAATGTTGTCCACAAACCGGGATATTGTCAAACACCAAGCAGGCCACTTCCTCTCATATGTTTTATCCATTAAGGATGCTAGATCAGCGAGGTGAATCCACGTTTTCTCTCGCTTTTCTTTTCTCACCCGAAGATGTTTTTCCATTGATTTTAGGGAGAGTGGAAGAGAGAGG
>NW_005247793.1:0-262 GCF_000412655.1 Myotis brandtii | reverse complement strand
TTCATTGTGTTTGTATTTTATGTCAGTGCTAGAGGCCTGGTGCATGAAATTCACCCATGGGTGGGGTGTTTCCATCTGGCCGGCGATCGGGGCCGATCAGGGCCATCTTGTCCAGTCCCAATAGGGGCCAATTGGGGCCGGTGGCCAGTGGCCGGGGAGGAACTTTGGGAGGAACTGTGGGAGGGCTCCAGGGCATGTCCAGCTCCATCTCACCCAGTTCCGATTAGCAGGACTCCAGCAGCAAGCTAACCTACTGGTCGGA
>NW_005247792.1:0-262 GCF_000412655.1 Myotis brandtii | reverse complement strand
ATTATTTTTCTGGGCTTTTTAGAATGACAGTGTTCTGGGATTGCCCTCCAGACTAGAGCAAAAGGGCCTAGTGTAATGAGATATGCCCGCTAGTAATATGTACTGGGAGGCAAAGACTGTAAACCAACTACCCTTTATCATCCGGTGTGTGATTATGATTGTTATCTTATGTTTTCGTTTCTAAAATTGCCTAAGTATAAATGGTTAGGTATTTGTTAGACAGCCTCTCTGAGAGAAAAGAATATATTCATCTTTAAGGAAA
>NW_005247791.1:0-262 GCF_000412655.1 Myotis brandtii | reverse complement strand
CAAAAGAGAAATTTTAATGTTATAAAGAGAACTAGATGTCAATTTTAGTATTGTTTGAAACATCAAAAAATTAGACACAAATGTCCATTAGTAAGAGAATTTACTTTAAAATTGTGAAATATTATGTAACCATTTAAAATGAAATACCTCTATGCACTGATATGCATAAATGTCTAAAAATGGAACTCTCATTTGACTCAATGATCCCCCTTCTAGGAATATATTCCAAGAAACTAGAAACATCAATCAGAAAGGATATATG
>NW_005247790.1:0-262 GCF_000412655.1 Myotis brandtii | reverse complement strand
GCAGAGGAGCAGGTATGTGCCTGCCACCAGGGGTGTGACATGAAGCCTTGAGGGGGGGACAAGAGGGTGGCCACCATTGGTGCCAGCATTCCTGGGGGCGAGGGAGGAGGGGGAAGGTGAGGCCCCACCAGTTATGTCTGACGTTTAAAAGAAGAGACAAAACAAAAGCTTTCTTAGAAACCCACCAGCCGCTTTCTGCTTGGATCCCATTGGTCAGAATTGGGTTACATGGCTACCCCCAGCTGCAAGGGAGGCTGGGAAA
>NW_005247789.1:0-262 GCF_000412655.1 Myotis brandtii | reverse complement strand
CTCTTGGAAACCTGTAACTGAAAATATTGTCCATTATATTGATAATTTATAAATAATGAATTCATTCTTGGATTTATATTTGTTCATCCTGCTGATTTCTTTTATTAAAGAAAGAAAACTATGTAGCCATTGGAATTTTCATTTTTGCCTTAGTTGTTAGGAAACCTCAAAGCTAAACCTTGGGAAGAATCATAATGAGGAGCCTAAATTAAATACTGACTCACGGCTGAACGATTTGATTTTTCAAATGGTCTCGGTCAGA
>NW_005247788.1:0-262 GCF_000412655.1 Myotis brandtii | reverse complement strand
ATTATGTCAGTGGATCATACTGAATGCTCTCAATGGATGTTTCAATATTTTTCAGACTAAGTCATTTAAAATTTTATTATTAATTATTCACTCATGAATAAACCAATTCTACTATCATGCAGTCAACCCACTATATTCTTGTCTTGGAAACACTTTGGTACTATCCAAGAAAGCACAGTAAAATACTTACCTTTATGTCTTTGAAAAAAAGTAGGGAGACTTATCGGAACTATAATTTTGTACCAAACTAGGATATTATTAG
>NW_005247787.1:0-262 GCF_000412655.1 Myotis brandtii | reverse complement strand
AAATGGGATTGTCCTATATGTACTATGCTGTAGCTCATTTATTTCACTCAATATTTTGTGTGTAAACTCATCCATGTTGTGACATGTATTTTTAGAGCATTCCATCTCATTCCAGCATGTCAATTTACCACAAGTTATTTCACCAGAATACTGATGATGAACAATTATTGATATTTAGTTTGGGGGCATTATGATTAGTATTAATATACACATTTTAGTATTTGTCATTCAATGAAAATTTGGTAACATTTCTATCTAGCTT
>NW_005247786.1:0-262 GCF_000412655.1 Myotis brandtii | reverse complement strand
CTTTGAATATTTCTTGCCACTTCCTTCTGGCCTGAAATGTTTCTGCTGATAGTCTTATGAGTGCTCCCTTGTAGGTAACTAACAGCTTTTCTCTTGTTGCTTTTATGATTCCCTTTGTCTTTAAATGTTTGCATTTTAATTTTGATGTGTCTTGGTGTTGGCATTTTTGTGTTCATCTTTTCTGGGACTCTGGATTTCCTAGACTTGTAGGTGTAGGTCTATTTTCTTTACCAGGTTAGGGAAGTTTTCTGTCATTATTTTT
>NW_005247785.1:0-262 GCF_000412655.1 Myotis brandtii | reverse complement strand
GTTCAGAAGGACAGGAAGCTAGGACTGACATGCATTCAGATTCCAGGTGCCTGTCCGCTTAGAATGGAAGCCGAAATCTTGTCATTGTTGTCGACGTGTTTACTCTTTTCAATTCGACTTGCGATCAAATAAGAAAATCTGGTCATCAGTACTACAGTAATGTGGTCACTCCTGTAACTGTTGGGGCAGGTACGGGGAGCAAGTGTTGAAATTGTTGGATATCACACTTTAGAACAGTGGTTCTCAACCTTCTGGCCCTTTA
>NW_005247784.1:0-262 GCF_000412655.1 Myotis brandtii | reverse complement strand
CGCCTGGAGCCCCACAAGTACGCCGCCCTCCAGAAGCTGGATGACCCCAACGAGATCTGCACCCACGAGGCCATCCCCGGCCCCCGGGTCCTGCAGGCAGAGCATGTACGTGAGGGCGGGGTCCGTGCAGCCTTCCAGGTGGAAGCACTGGGTGTGGGGCGCGGCCTTCTCCCCGTGACCGAATGGCCCTCTGCCCAGGCCCGGACCTGCGCCCAGCTGCTGGCCCTGGTGGCCCCCGAGTGCAACGTGCCCAAGGAGCCCT
>NW_005247783.1:0-262 GCF_000412655.1 Myotis brandtii | reverse complement strand
CAGGTGTGAAGGCAGGGAGGGAGGGAGCCATGTGGATGGCTGGGGAAAGAGCATCCGGGGAGAGGAAACAGCCTGTGCAAAGGCCCTGGGGTGCCTGGTGGGTTTCAGGCTCTCAGTGGAGAGCAGAGGAAGATGTGAAGCTGAGAGGCCCCGAGGGCTGCTTTCAGGCTTGGGCTTTGACACAGAGTGATTATGGGCCCATCGAGAGCGACATGTTTGACGTTGGTTTTAACCCGATGCTCTGGCTGCTGAGTTGAGAAGC
>NW_005247782.1:0-262 GCF_000412655.1 Myotis brandtii | reverse complement strand
AGGCTGCTCTTATTTTCTAGAGTAGCTATGAATTTTATAGTATTTTCAAAAGTACTAAGATTGGACAAACAACTATATAATTTTCTTTTGTTAAAATTTTGGATATGAAATGAAACTGCTAATGAATATAAAATATTACACGATGCCTTTGGTGAATATTGTGATTACTTGGCAATAGACACTAAAACCTATTCTAAATCTACATTTTGTAATTGAATAAGAAAAAAATTACATTTATGTGTAACAGCAAAGGAGAAAAAAA
>NW_005247781.1:0-262 GCF_000412655.1 Myotis brandtii | reverse complement strand
GATTCTTGTATGTGCCCTGACCAGGGGTGGAACCCACCATCTCGGGGTATCTGGACAAAGTTCTAACTAACTGAGCTAAACGGCCAGGGCCTAAGTCTAGGTATTTAGCCAAGAGAAACAAAAACATGTCGGAATAAAGACTAATACACAAATGTTCATAGCAGCTATCATTTGTAATAGCCCAAAATTAGAAACGAAAATGGCCATCAATACATGACTGGATGCACAACTTGTGGTAAAACCATACAATGTAATACTACTC
>NW_005247780.1:0-262 GCF_000412655.1 Myotis brandtii | reverse complement strand
CCAGAGAAAAGAGAATTAGGGGAGAGAAAAGAGAGCCCAAATGATATAAAAGAGAAAAAATGGTATGAGAGGAAAGAAAAAGAATAAAAAGGAAAAAACAAATATATATTTGGATAAAACACCAGAGGACAAACAGGTAAAGCAAAACATACAAACACCAAATTCCCAGTAAAGAGAGTGGGGGCAGAGTCTTATATACAGAAAGTAAGGTTAAGAATTGGATGGATATGGGGAGGACCTTAGTTCAGTATAGAGGAAGTAG
>NW_005247779.1:0-262 GCF_000412655.1 Myotis brandtii | reverse complement strand
GCGTGGTGGTCTCCCTGGTGACCATGCTCGCGCCCTCGGCCTTCGACCTCATCGCCGCCTTGGAGATGTACCACCCGCGGACCACCCTGCGCTTCCAGCTGGCCAGGTACCGGCCCCCCTCTGGGTCCCACGGCCGGAACCCCAGTCCATCGAGATTGGCCAAGGCTGCTGCACTGTCCCCCAAACTTAGCACAGCCCGGCCGGCGTGGCCCAGTGGCTGAGCGACGACCTAGGAACCAGGAGGTCCGGGTTCGATTCCCGG
>NW_005247778.1:0-262 GCF_000412655.1 Myotis brandtii | reverse complement strand
TTAATATTTTACTAGAGAGTTACAGTATAATAAATGGAGCTGTTGAAACGTGTAAACTTTTATATTCTAACAACTTGCATTAGGGGGTCTCAGTTCTACACCTTGACTTTCTTAAAATTTTGTAATTATTGATGTTAGCAAGAGAGGAAGGGAGAGGAGGGAAGAGAGAGATGTCAATTTGTTGTTCCGCTTATTTTTTATGCATTCATTGGTTGATTCTAGTACGTTCCCTGCTTGGAGACACAACCTTGGTGTATCAGGA
>NW_005247777.1:0-262 GCF_000412655.1 Myotis brandtii | reverse complement strand
TAGTCCCAGATGAACTCCTGATCACATCTTTTGTCTGCTCTGCTCACAGCCTACCCACCTCCACAATGCTCACCTTCTAGTTGCGCAGTCATCCTTGATTCCTCTCATCTTTCACCCCTCATCTCCAGTCCTGCAGGAAATCCCAGAGGCTTTACCTTCAAAATGCAGCGTGATCGGTTTGTCCTCTAACCTGCTCTATAGTCACCCTGGCCTAAACCATCTCTCACCTGCACTAATATAACAGCTGCCTCCCTTATTCCTT
>NW_005247776.1:0-262 GCF_000412655.1 Myotis brandtii | reverse complement strand
CCGGTGGCCGCGTGTCCCGTGGGACCTGTGCATCGCCGGGGAGCTTCGCTCTGTTGGGAGCAGGAGTTAGTTCCAGGCCTCAGCGTAGCTCACTTTGAGGCCAGCCTCCCTCACTCTGCTGAGTAAGAAATGGGCACAACAATATCCACTCCACAAAGAGGTGAGCAATGATACACTGCCCCTGCGATGCCCGGAGGCTCCTAGGGAAGGAAAAACAGTTGTACGAGTCCATCCATTTTTGCCATTATTCAAAAAATCCGCA
>NW_005247775.1:0-262 GCF_000412655.1 Myotis brandtii | reverse complement strand
GGCTAACAGTGGTTGCTGGTATCTGCAGTTTAATGTGGATGTGCATGTGTATTCATTCCTAGGGATTCAGTATGTCATGTTGGAACACACTCCCATCATCATATATTTTCCAGATTTCTTTAAGACCTTTTACCTTTTACTAAGAATGAATCTTCAGAGCCTACAATTCTTTTAAGCATGCACATATTTTTACTTTTTTTGTTAAAGGTTTGTGATGCAGAATGAAATAATAAATACAGTGGGGCCTTGACTTACGAGTGTC
>NW_005247774.1:0-262 GCF_000412655.1 Myotis brandtii | reverse complement strand
CTTAGAACAGTGCCTGACACAGTATAATAGCTAGTATTCTTCTTAGTGCACTAATTCTAGGAGCCCCTTCCAGATCACACTCTCAGCAAAAGATAAAAACACAGGTGCTCCTGCCTCACCGCCCCCTCCCCCAACCCAGCTGGGTGCCAAGTGAACTGGGGAAGGACTGTCAGTTCTAATGCAGGAGACAACAGTTGCCAAATTTCCCCAAAAGCGAATTCCTAATATCCTATCTAATAACAGACAAAGATTGAAATTGACC
>NW_005247773.1:0-262 GCF_000412655.1 Myotis brandtii | reverse complement strand
AGTTACTACCATATCAGGCAGCTTCTGGGGCTTCTGGAGCAGGGCTGCCTTGCTGCTGGAGACCAATCCAGTCCCGAGTGGCAAGGCAGGGCCGGCTCCTGGGGCTTCTGGGGCAGGGCTGCCTTGTCACCCGGAACTCGCTGATCGGGTCCCGGGCAGCAAGGCGGGGCCGGGCCTGCCCTGGATGGCGGTGCACTGGCGGCTTGTGCTGTCCATCCCTGCCCACAGTATGCAAATTAACCACCATCTTTGTTGGCGGTTA
>NW_005247772.1:0-262 GCF_000412655.1 Myotis brandtii | reverse complement strand
CCTCATCCACTGAAATGTGTTACTTCAGGAATCTGAATGGTTAATGTAAGTGGTTTCAAAAGAAAGATTCTATAGCCTCCCTTGGGCAGTAATTATGTCCTTTACCCAGAACTACCCAGGGAAGTCCCAGAATTCAAACTATTGGGGGGGGGAAGTCATATAATAGGGAAAAATATCAAAGGATTTGGATTCAGGAAGCTCATGGATTAAATACCAGCTTGACTGTGTGCTAATTGAGTAAATCTGGTATAATACTTAACAT
>NW_005247771.1:0-262 GCF_000412655.1 Myotis brandtii | reverse complement strand
TTTTTTAATGTGGAACATTTTAAAATAAGACATTGTTTTCCAATTTAGCAGTTGTTTTAAAATATTTTCTTTGCTGAAATTTACTCTGTATATCACCATTAAGGATAAAGTATCTTAACCCTCCTCTTAGAGATTGTAATTTCTGGCGGCCTCCGATGTATCAATATATGTGTTTGATAAATAGGCTGGCGGTTTACTCCACATACTACATTTTACATATATTTTGCAGTGGAACTAAAACTGATCAACTCCAATGTTACTG
>NW_005247770.1:0-262 GCF_000412655.1 Myotis brandtii | reverse complement strand
CCCCCCTGACCCCCCCAAAATAAAAATCCCTGCTGGCTCTGATTGGCCAGAGACATGCCTGGGAGCAGAGATAACAGCTGCCAGTGGGAGTGGCGGGCTCACAGCTCTCCCACTCCTGCTGACTTCTACCTGAGAAGGTGCGGGAACCGCTGAAACCTCCAACCCCACCAGGGAATAGTGATAGGGTCACCTTCTCGGGTCAGAATGGAAATCGCATTTCATCTGGGCACCTTGCCCATGCTGCTGGGAAATCATTTGCATA
>NW_005247769.1:0-262 GCF_000412655.1 Myotis brandtii | reverse complement strand
AAATAAGGAAAGGAAAACAACCTGCAAAGGCAAGAACAACAGAAGTAGAGAAATACGGAAGAGAGGAAGGAGCCCCAGAGAGATGAAGGGGAGCTAAGAGGGAGAGAGGTCCTGGTGAACAGAAGTGTGGGCAACAAAGGGGAGGCACTTCAGACAGATCAGTTCAGAAAGAAGAATTGGGGGAGCAAGAGCAGGGACAGCAAGGGGGGTTTAGGGTTGACAAACTAGAGGGAAAAGCAGCACTGAGAATGAGCTAGCTGTA
>NW_005247768.1:0-262 GCF_000412655.1 Myotis brandtii | reverse complement strand
CCTCCGTTCAGGGGAAACATGTGTCTCAGGGACTCAGCGCCCCCCCGCCCCCGCTCCCCTGTCCAGAGTCCAGAGTCTAGAGCTGGGGAGGCCATCGCCCCCTCACCTGCCCCCTGGACCCTGGAGCCCCTGGGAGGCGGCACTTCCCTCTGAGACGACCGTCCCCATCCATGTCCATCCACAGACACCAGCAGAGGCCAGCGGGTCTCCCCGAGCCCCCCACATCCCCTCATCCCCATGAGCCCAAAGCCCCCCTCCTCCT
>NW_005247767.1:0-262 GCF_000412655.1 Myotis brandtii | reverse complement strand
AGTGAGAGAGAATTGAGGATATATATGTATGGCAGTTGGTCTCCTAGTGTGGCTTTTGGTTTCCCCTGAATTTCCATGTTCATAAACTGATAAATTCAATGATTTAAACTGTTAAAATTTAGCAGATAGAATCTTGTATTTAAAATAACCAGTAGGTGATCTTAATTGTGGAAGGGTATTAGGAGTGGAGGTATCAAATGGCAAAGGCATTCTATCAGGGTTAGAAAATGGTGTGGCTGTGCAAACATGCTTTGAAATAAGG
>NW_005247766.1:0-262 GCF_000412655.1 Myotis brandtii | reverse complement strand
ATCATTGGTGTATAAAAATGCTATCAATTTCTGGGTGTTAATTGTGTATCCTGCTACATTGGAGGCTGGCCCAATTTCTAATGCTCTTCTTCACCCTGGTCCTGGTGGGAACTCTGAAATCTCACTGCCCCTAGCAACACCCTTATGGAATACACCATGGAAAACCCAGATGGGCAGTTCCTCCCCACCCCCGGCAGAGCAGCAGATGGGCTAGTTGAGGGCAGAGCAGCCTCAGCTACCATGCTTTCCCCAGGACAAGGCA
>NW_005247765.1:0-262 GCF_000412655.1 Myotis brandtii | reverse complement strand
TCAGCTAGATTTCAGGTGGTTCTGAATAATGGTTGTTTTGTTATTAGCTTAGTTGTAATTTTGATGTGTTTGTGGAAGAAGGCCGAATATCGCATTTACCTACAATGCCCTCTTGACAGGAACCCCCTTTGTTCTGTTTTATTTAGGTTTATTGTACTTTTTCTAATTTTCTTGGTTGGGGATTTAATTGTTGTTCTTCCATTTTATTAATAAAAGTACTTAAGCTATGAATTTTCTTCTGACCACTGCTTTTATTATATTC
>NW_005247764.1:0-262 GCF_000412655.1 Myotis brandtii | reverse complement strand
ATTTGTCTTAATAAAAATGCTTTAATTTTTTTTCAGGTCATATTCATCAAGCTATTAAGTTTACTTCAAGTTTATTGAAGTGTGAATGCTTATCACTCTATGTTAACATTATACACTCTCAGCAAAGTATTAAGCACCAGAAAGAGAGTGATTTTCTAAATCTGTGACTTCTTTCAATCTCCATAAAAAACAAATTTCAAGGGAGCCACATGTTTCTCTCTCATGGATACATTAATAATATGCCCCAAACAGTAAACCTCTG
>NW_005247763.1:0-262 GCF_000412655.1 Myotis brandtii | reverse complement strand
TACAGAACCAAAACTGAGTCCCACTATGAGACTTTGAATGTCTAACCTCTCTGTCTCTCTTTCCCTAGCTGTAAATAATTAATAATAATAGTAATGATAATAATAGTGTCATATACTTCATGCAATTGTTTTGAGAGTAAAATATTAATAATACAATCATAACTAGTACAAATGATTATGGTTCCAAATATTGTCATTGTCATTATTATGTTGATTATGATTATGATTTTATGGTACATGAATAGGATGCACTTTTATTCAG
>NW_005247762.1:0-262 GCF_000412655.1 Myotis brandtii | reverse complement strand
AGAGGCGGCCTCCTGAGTCACCGCGTGGTGGTCCGGGGCTGGGCTGCTCAGGCCCCGAGACAAATTGCAGTCATTAGGGACTTTAAGAGGCTGGGGGAGGGGCTGGGCACCAAGGCCCTGCTCCCAGTTAGGACGGGTTCCCCAAACCCAGGGCCCCCCACCTCGGGCTTCCTGGAACCTTCCCTCATCTCACCGCTGTCTCTCCAGCTCTCTCTGGGTCCCTGTCTCCCTCTCTCTGGGTCTCCATGGCTTCCTGTGTCCC
>NW_005247761.1:0-262 GCF_000412655.1 Myotis brandtii | reverse complement strand
AGAGACCAGAGGACATTTGATTATCTAAGATGACTGGCAAAGTCTTGGGGCTTGCTCTAGATCTTATGTAAGGGCAAGGCAAGAGCTGGCCCTACACAATACATTTAAAGGAACAGTAGATAAACAGTAAAGTAGCTTCCCGATTACACCCAACATAACATGCTTGTTCAACGTAACAGTTGCTTATGTAACAAAGTTTTGGCTTTGGCCCTGCCATCACTTTGAAGTTTAAGTGCATGCCTCTGTGGAATGCCCACTTTTT
>NW_005247760.1:0-262 GCF_000412655.1 Myotis brandtii | reverse complement strand
TTTTTTTTCCCTAGCAGCTTAATGAGTTGCTTTATAGGGAGGAAATTGCTGCGGGTTTGAATATTGCAAGCCACACCAGCCTTTTGGGTGTTTTCCCCTGACTTGGGGCTCAGTTTTCCAAGGTTTGCCTTGTCTTTTGGACGATAGTTGAGACAGGGGAGAGGGTCTCTGAGTCAGGGGGCATTTCTCCCCTCCCCGCAGAGCTGGGCTGGAGGGGCGGGCACTGCCATGGAAAAGCAGGAGGTGTGGACGGCCATCCCCC
>NW_005247759.1:0-262 GCF_000412655.1 Myotis brandtii | reverse complement strand
TACTAGGTGCTCATTAAAGTTTGGGGGACATACTAGACTGGAATGGATCCTAGGGTCATCGAGTCCACCCTCCTCATTTTACACACAAGCAAGCAGAGGCTCAGAGAGGGGCTGTGAAGAAACTGCCCAGCTGGGAGGAGACACCCAGCGTGGCCTGCTTTGGAAGCTGCGCTCTCCAAGTGGCGATGGCTGGGATCTGTGAGCTACCAGCCAGCCCCCACCCCCCTAGTCTGTTTCCTCCTGAAGCCTGGGCCTCGCTGTC